>NW_025110761.1:294789-346762 GCF_011392965.1 Frieseomelitta varia
TAGAATGTCTCTATAATGATTTAGAATGTTTTATGCTTTTAATGATATAGAATGTCTCTATAATGATTTAGAATGTTTTATGCTATCGAATGTCATATATATTTGGTTATCATCGTCAAGTGGAAGGGGAAGAAGCATAGATGACCAACTATTGAATCTTGTTCTTATGACTTTTTTTATGTGAACTGTTGCTAGCTCATTGTCAGTTTGTCAAAATTGTCCGAGTTGGTCATCTAACGTTAAAAAATGAGAAAAGGAAGCGTGAATTAGAACCTATTCTTAGAACAATTATAGTCGATGATTTATACTCAACTTTGATAAATAGCCAGAGTTACGTGTAGTAACGTTATAACAGATTCTATTTCTAGTTACACGAAGCACACAGAGCATTCTAAGCAATTAGATAGCCGTGTGTTTTGAACAATCAAATACTACCTTAAAGTAATCGAATAATATTACCTAGCAGAACAGAATTTCAAATATGTTGGTTTAGACATAATTACGTGAACACGATTGTAAACTGCACTATCTATCTCTTATCCAGAAACATCCTCCAAAATTTAATTCCGTCCTTCCATTTCAAATTTCTCATACATCTATAGCTATAATACACTTTGTACATCATCCATGAAAATCTAATCCCATCCACTAGACTTTGAATTTCCACATTACATGTACGTATACAGCACAAGTACGTATCTCACAGCACAAGCTAATTTATGCAACTGTGGCAAACCACATATCTGTTTTGGATGGAGATAGAAAAAAATGTTACAGGAAAAAGATGAATGGTTCAATGTACACTACACGGTCACAATTTTTTTTTTTTTTTTTTTTTTTGGTGATGCAGTTTCTATTCAATTAAAATTCAATATAAAGGACGCAAAACAAAAATACAAAAAACTGAAATTGAAATATTTTGTGACAAATGTTTCAAATGAATAAATGAATAAATGAATTTTCTCATTTTATATTTTTGGTATCAATTTGTCACTTTAGATATTACGAGTTTCAGAATTCACGTTTAACAATAGAAACGCAATTTTCCCCTCTGTCTAACGTAAAAATTGTTCTCATCCATTCTAAACTATTACTCTTTTGCGTAGACTGATGAAAACATTCGATGTACATACAGAAAAAAGAAAGATTTAATTAAAAAGAAATAGTGCAGCTGCAAAATATACATTATATACATTATTGCATTTACAAAAAAGATATAATCTACTCTGTTCTCTAACATCTTTTTTTATCTCCAATCGAAAGAAGATGTCTGTACGTACCTGTTGTATATGTACCTATTTTTTACAATTTACAATCTATCGTGAAAGAGGAAATGATAATTATTAATTAGTTACTCAATTGAATTTTCACTAAAATTTCAAAACAATCCATTCGAAAATTTAATCCTACCATCGTCTCTTTAAATTTTCATGCCACGCTACAAGTTTTATAGTTTATAATCTGTTGTGTAACAAAGAACATTAAACGAAATTGAGAGCATGCAATCGATGTTGTCGTAAGCACAGCGGTCCCCTCGAAAAACAGTCAAGTTGCTTATGATTTTTCAAGCGTGTACAAACGTATTACGAGAGGGTGTAGCCATCCACGCTGTGTACTCACGTGCACTTCCTGATTTATGGAGGTGTATAGCGTTCAAATATTGGCAACCGGTTCATTTTACATATTCGGATACAGTGTTGACGATTGAAAATGCGCGTTTGCATTAGTGTTATTTAGAGCAAACATTTACGTGAAAAGCTTTTTGTTTGGCTGATTAAATCGATTAGGAAAAAGAAAGTTTACATTATGAACGTAATTTTCTAAATATACCAACGATGAGCAATTCTTGAATAAAATAACAAAAAATATCGAAAATTTTTCAGTGAGATTACGGATAACGATTGGATTTTATGGTTTCTTTCACGTATCAATTTGATTTTTTCACTTTTGTGTACGTATTTAACGCCTTGTTGATACCAATGGTGATAAATTTCCATGTAAAATGGAAAAAAATACTGAGAATTTTGTACAAGACATAAAAATTTAATGAAATTTTATCTGTCAACTTTCCCTTATCCTATTTTTTACTTATATCTTGAAAATGTTGACCAACAGGCAATAACGATGAATAATTCCTGAACGAAATAGAAAAATAGACATCAAAAGTTTTGAAATTTAACTTTCTTCTCCTATTCTTCCTATTTACGTCTACCAATTAGTGAATCACTAATTAGTGATTAACAAACAACAACAATAATTTCTAAAATAGATATCGAAAATCTTAAATAAAATGCAAGACGAACATGAAATTCAATCTTCTCTTTCTCTTCTTTTCATTTATATACATCTATCATCTTCTAGATACGACTAACACTGAATAGTTGTCACACAAGATAGAAAAGCGGAATCCGAAAGTTTTAAAATAGAAAAAAAATTTAGTTCTCCCTAGGGTACGACTAGCAAGACAGTTAACAACAACGAACATTCGAGCGACATTTGTTATCACCTAATTTGTTGCCAACGCAGACGTGGTAAGTTTTGGTGGCGTCGTTGGAAACGAGAGACGTGTCATTTAGCCGGTGTTCGAGATAATGAAATTTAAACGAAGCACTCGGGGGCGAGAGCGACCGCTCCAAAATTTCCATAAAGTTTCACCGGCGACGCGTGTGCACGAGTGCACGCGTGCGAGCCTCCAGGAAAATTTGTCGTCGGAAATAATTGTGAATTTCTCCCGGCGCGACACGTGTACACACGTTTCTGTATTTTTTTCGTATTTTTCTTTCTCTCCTTCTTGTTTTCTTTCATTGCTTTTCATTTATATAAGCAATTCTATGTACGTTTATTTTGGTCGATAAATCACGTCCTCCTTCAAACTCGTGTCATTATTAAAACGTCGATAACAGAGAGAAAAGCAAACCATTGTTCGGCTATATATCATAGGAGATACTGAACTAAATATTGATCATTTAATGCTAGTGAAGAATCTAGTATTTTACTGCGTATTGTACAGATACATAGATATATTTTATACATTAAGTATTATTATTTTTACATAAAATTTATCCGATCAGGATGTACTCCATTTCTGTAAATTAAACGTCATTTTTTCAACAATTTTTATAACATTTCTCAAACATGTTAATGGAAAATAAATATTTATACCACTGAAAAAAAAAACTAATAATTGCATGTTAACCTGATCTAGCCTAACTAATATAAAACGAAATGAAAATGTATTAACCTTGCTCTTTTCTTCATTACGATACAAAATGAATCTTATACTTCGATATATTATATTATTAAAATACGGATAATTTTTTAATATTTGATTTTTAATGTTCAATATAATTTGTACATTTCGTACTTGTTATAAATAGAGTATTCCAAAAAAAAATCTTTGAGATGTTTGAGGCGATAAACACTAAGAGATGAGAAGAAAGCAAGGTTAAAATTATTCGCATAGTTCGATAAAATCATAACCAAAGAAATCGTATCAAAATTGTTCTAATTTTCCACAGATTAAAGTCTCGTTACATATTAAAGTGAGTAAAGCGTGAATTCGGTAAATATCGCAATGGATTTGAACCGGATGCTAATGGCGCCGTTTCCTCAGTGGAGTCACGTGACGCGTAATAATTCGTCTATGAGCGTAAGCTATTCGTCACTGGGAAATATCTAACAGCTATTTTCATCGTCGTACCGGGAGTAAATATAATGTGCCAGCCCGTGACGATCAGCTTTATGGCGTATTAAGAACGGAGCAGCGTAAATAAGATGTTATTGAGAACAAACTGAAAACAAAACGTTTCGATCCCGTAGACCATTTTTGCCCAGTTGAGCTAATATTATTATTGAAACACTGAAAGTCACAAGACGCAAATGTTTCTACGCAATAACTAGCTTGACTTCGGAACACGGAGTTCTACGAATATAAAGTTTATAAGTTACAAGTCAACGTGACCTGTTTTAACGTAAGACTGAAAAAGCAAGGAAATCTATTCCTACAAAAATCCTAAGTAACTTATCTTATACGAGCAATTAATAGATTATTAAAATCGTTGAGGACGATAGTAGCTCTCATGGAAATTTTATAGAATCAATACGGAAACTATTGTTGCATATGTGACGTTGACACGCGTGACCTTGAACCTACACGCGTCTACCACGGAAACGGAGTAACTTTCAATAATGGATCAACTTGACGAACAGCTCGAAGCGCCACTGAATAATGCATCGATTGCTTAAGATTCGTTGCATTAGACGTACGCACGCTTATATGTATGTACAAGAATTATCTATCGTGGGATGTGACCTGCCACTCCCGTCAATCTCACGGTTCAAAAATTCTGGCTAGCATTTGTGACATAACCTATCACCGTTCCGCTTGGCGACGCACTAATCAACAATACACGCGGCTACTCGTTTTTCCCGTGCCAGAGAGTTACGTCTACATCGGGAATTCGTAAAACGAGTTCGCAAGTACGATTTTAGTTAAATCAAACCGAAATTCAAATCGAAAAGAAAGAAGCGAGGTACACGCGACTCCATACGCGTGGTATGGTCATTGACGCATCAGGTGTCAGTCACCTCGAAAGGGTACGCGAGTCTCACGTGTGCGCCTTGTACGATCGTCCTCAAGAGCAATCTCGAAGCACGTGTCGCGATTTCAATTATCTTTCCGCAAACGTTCTTACGCATCGCGTATACATCTGTATACGCTCGAACGGGACGTAATTAAAACTCACCAAGTTTTTCCTGGTAAACGCGTTGTGGCAGATTCTCCTTGCTCGTCCTTCTCTCGTCTCGTCGTTCTCTCCTGCTCGTCCTCGCCTTTCACTGTTTCGCAACGTGTCAGCGGAGGAATTGGTCGGTATACCAGATTCAGGGCAGCCACTTGTGTCACGAGTGCCGTGCACAATAATCACTACGACGAAACCGAGAGGCGAACAGAAATGTCGCACAACCGCACCGGTACGAACACACTACGAAACGCGGTACGAACACGACTGCTCCATACCGTGCCATAGATCAGCTGCTACTATCGTAGCGCTACCGCGCCGTACGGCACGCGCTTGAACTAAGTGGTGGGGGAAGGGCGGGAACACGCTAGTCAAATGTGATATTGGCCATGTTTCGAGGTCGAGAGCGTATCATCGATCCAAAATTGCCAATGAAAATAAAACCGCTGAAATAAAATTGTTGCCGATTAATGAAAAAGGTTACGTCTATTTTCATATGTCTATCTGCACATGTAAAACTAACGAGTCATACATGCATTTAATTAAAGTTTCAAACATAACATGGACCGACTCTGAATTTTAAATAAAGGATACCTTCTTTTGAAATGCTGGATTGTGGTAGATAGAAATATTTAAAAAATGTTTGTTAACATAACAAATTTAATTCATGTTTTATTTACAATCGGTAATACCTTTATTTCTAAATTATCGTTAGTCGATAAATGTTTTATTTGCAAATGTATCATCGTGATATCATTGATAATGTACATCTAGTATTGCCGCAGAATTTTCTTAAAAATTACTATTGTTTATTATTATTTTTTAAATTTAATTTTGTAATGTTCGTAAACATACCTAGTATTGGTAAGTGCTTCTTTAACAGTCATTACCACAGACGAGTCACAGACGATTGGCGGTTACAGCTTCTTTCTCGTAACTTTATAGTCTGTGACATAATAAAGAGTGACTTCATTCATGTGTCTTACAAATGAAGAAAGCATGGCGATATTTACTAATTATATATAAAAACATAAATATATAAATTGAAGTTAAATATTAATTATGAAAAGATATTTTTATAAACGAATGTTATAAACTGTCATAGGTAATATAATTTTCTCGAAATCGTGTTATTTTTTATTACATATATTATTTGCATTTTCCAGTTGTTTTATTTAAAATAGTATATTTCATTTGTAGCATTTATCGCATGCATTTATCTAAAAAAATAAGGGATTTGATCATTTTCGAAGATACTTCACTGACAACATAACCTAATATTTTGTATAGAATACATACATATCATTTCAAGCAAAACTGGACTGTTGAAATTAATTAAAAATTATGGCTTGTGATTCAAAAATAATGTGCTTTCGTCATTGTTGTTCAAAAAGTATATTTTGTAAAACTGTTCCAGAAGTTTGTCCAATTTGTCAATTATGTATAACAGATTATATGATAGTGCCTTTTCTTATTCCATTTCCATATACAAATGCAACATGTGAACCAAATTCCATAGTAGTAAGACCAGCTAGTGGTAATTTTTTAACCAATTATCATATTACAAATGATTTACATATAGGAATAACTAATACAAATGGATTCGTTTTTGAATATGATAGAGAAGGTTTAATATTGAATGATTGTTCAAAATGGACAAATTGTATTGCAATAAATATAATTCCTTCCTCTTGGGAAGATCAGTGGAACGAAACCTTAAAAGTAATGTTAACAGACTCAAAATGGAAATCTGAAAATTATAATGAAACTTCAATGAATTGTTTTAACTTTGTTATAGAGTTCATAAATAATTTGAAATATCCGAGCTTAAATTTTATGAATAAAGAAGCTATCTGTGAAATGTTAATATTACCAAAACTTAAAGATGCACTTACATATAATTTGTTATTTACAAAATTAAAAACTAATGAATTTTTTATATCTTAACAAAAATAGATTTTTCATATATTTATTCATTGTATGTGTATCATCATATATGTATTTATACATAGATTATTATATATTTGTATCTTAAAACCATGATATACACATGTTATATATTTATAATTATTACAATAAATAATTTAATATATATTTAATGAAATGCTTCATTCTTTCATCCTAGGATTAATAAAACTTTAAAGTTAAAATGAATCATAATAAGATCAAACTGCCTTTATTGGGCAGAAATTATAGACAAAGATTTCTTCAATTACTAAGAAATCTTTCATCTGACACTAGTCAATATAAATTTGATGTTATTGTTATTGGCGGTGGTCATGCTGGAACAGAAGCTTGTACAGCAGCTGCCAGAATGGGTGCAAATACGTTATTAGTTACTCATAAAAAAAGTACAGTAGGTATGAATTACATCTACAAGTGCACGAGTTTTATTTCTCTTTTAATATCAAAGATTAAAAAAAATTAAGGTATTTATCATAATAATTTTATAGGAGAAATGTCATGTAATCCATCCTTTGGCGGAATTGGAAAAGGAAATCTTATGAGAGAAGTAGATGCTTTAGATGGAGTTTGTTGTCGTATATGTGATGTTTCTGGAATTAATTATACAGTACTAAATAAAAGTAAAGGACCAGCTGTATGGGGATATAGAGCTCAAATTGATCGTGACTTATACAAGAAACATCTACAGAAGGAACTTTTCAATACACCTGGTTTAAAAATATGTGAATCTTCTGTGGAAGATTTAATTGTACATGGAGATTCTCCAAATTGCCATGGAATAATTCTTAGTATGTTTGTTCTTTTTTTCTTCAAATGGATATATGTTAATAATTTTGAAAAAATAAGATATTTATAAATTATACATCGTAGGAGATGGAACAAAATTATACAGTGACGCAGTTGTCATAACAACGGGTACTTTCCTAAAGGGTCAAATTAATATTGGATTGGAGAAAAGACCTGCCGGCAGGTTGGGTGATGAACCTAGCATTGGGTTAGCTAATACATTAGAAAGGATTGGCTTTAAAATGGGAAGATTAAAGACTGGTAATTACATCACATCTTGTATAATTTATTTACAAATTTTGAAAGTTATAATCTTTTAAATATTTTTTTAGGTACACCACCGCGATTAGAAAAATCTACTATCGATTTTTCCAATCGTATAATTCGTTACCCAGACGAGGTATCAACACCATTTTCATTCATGAACGAAACTGTTTGGTTACCTGTAGAAAAACAGGTAAACACTTATCTTACGTACACAAACGAAGCTGTCTCAAAAATTGTAAAAGATAACCTCCATTGTAACTTACATGTTACGGAAGAAATATCAGGACCACGGTATTGCCCAAGCATTGAAAGCAAAGTTCTTAAATTTGAAACGACAGAACACCCAATTTGGTTAGAACCTGAAGGTTTAAATTCATCTATAATATATCCCAGTGGATTATCATGTACACTTCCAGCAGAAAAACAAGAAGAACTTATTAAGTGTATTCCTGGACTAGAAAATGCAAAAATGGGTAAATCGGTTTCCTTTATATTGGATATTTTATGTTTCAAATTATATCAATACAACATTGTTGTTGTGTGTACAGTAAAACCAGGTTATGGAGTTGAATATGATTATATTGACCCAAAAGAATTAAATGTTACGTTAGAAACCAAAAGAATTCCAGGATTATTTCTTGCTGGACAGATAAATGGTACAACTGGTTATGAGGAAGCAGCTGCACAGGGGATTGTAGCAGGTGTCAATGCTGCGGCTAAGGTCTCTTTTATATATTATTTATTATAAATCTTTTTAAAGTAATAACGACGACAGTTGTCATTTTGTTTCGTTAAATATTCACTTAGGTTCTTAATAAAAAGCCATTGATAATAAGTCGTACAGAAGGTTATATTGGTGTTCTCATCGATGATCTTATTACACATGGTACAAATGAGCCATATAGAATGTTCACTAGTCGTTCAGAATTTCGATTAAGCTTACGACCAGATAACGCAGATCAAAGACTCACCAGAAAAGGATACGATAGTGGTTGCGTATCGGAAAAAAGAATGGAAAAAACAGAAACAGTTTTATCCAAATTAAAAGAAAATATAGAATTATGTAAAAATGAAATTCGTACGACTGCAAAGTGGAGTAAATTATTGGGTATTCCACGTCCTAAAAATACTGATCCTCGATCTGCTTTTGAGTTACTACAAGTTTATGACATTGACATATTTATCAAAGCGCTTCCAGACCGTTTTGGACACCTTGCAGATGATCCAGCCATTGCAAAAAGAGTAAAGGTAGCTTATCCTATAAAAAATGTTCTTAAATACAACTTTTTTTATAATAATCAATTATTCGAACATATAGATAGAGGCATTATATGCAGAAGGTATAAAATACCAACAGCAAGAGGTTAATGAAATTCGTAAAAATGAACAAATGTTTATACCATCATCTTTGTACAATAACTTGTAAGTTTAATTATAAGAAGTAGAAATTAATATCTATCAAATGTAGTTACCTTTATTACTAATTGCCTACTCGTTTCAATACAGGGGTCACTTGAATTTATCCTACGAGGAACAAGAAAAACTCTTACAGTTTCAACCATATACAGTAAGTGCATAAATAAATCTGCATAACTTTCTTGCACTTGTAATCTTGTTATTTTTTTCTCCATAGATTGCTGCAGCCAGTCGAATCCAAGGAATCACTCCATCTTGTATTTTGCGTTTAATATATTACATACGAAAGAATAGTCAAAATACAGCACTCGTAGCAAATTAACTGAAATAAATGACTTATTAAATTATATGCTTTATTTATTTGTTATCAACGACATATTCGTCTAATTGAAACAAAATAAAATTCATTGTTAAAACGTTAATTCAAAGTCGAGGACGACCCAAATTTTTTTATATGTCTATCAATCCTTGTCTTCCAAGGCTACACAAATAGGAGGTCGTTACTCTTATTTAACCATCGGATATACCGTGTCAATGACTGTCAATCTTTCTTAAATAGAAACTTGCTTACCGTTTGACAAGAATTATCGAAACTCCATGTACTTGAGTTTCGAGATAGTTGTCATTACGAATTTATTAATACACCGCGTGTTAGAATCGTGCACATACGCGCCTCATAATAGAAATTTCCAAAGAGACGAAATTCAATTGCGGCTACTTGTCAAATACGCTTGTTTAATAAGACTGCAGTAATTGTCTCTAACTTACAATGCGGTCGAAGTTTCTGTTTCGGATGGCGCAGCTAATGTCAGAGTCCATGACAAGGAAGTTTGCCTGATTGAATTAGAAAGGGTTCGTCCAGCTTCAAACTTCTCACTACCGAATTGATGAAGCATACTCAGGGTAAACGTCGTTACGAAATTACTGGTATAATCAATTTACTCGCTGAAGGCACGCGCAACATATCCTCCGTGTTACTTTGAATCTTAGAATGAACCGTGATACTTATAGCGTCAAGAAGACGAGAGTATATTCCTTTACAAATTTAACGACATTCGTTTATTCATCTACAAAAAAAAAAAGAGCAAATTAAGAGAGTTATAGAGGGAGAAGAGAGTTATACAAAATAATTTGTGGATACACTGGAATTAGGAGGATAAATTTATCGGATGGCAAATCGAAATTTCAGACAGAAACGGAAAATATACTAACAGTTATCATTTATTACCATTAGTGCAATAGTAAATACTGTTACGATACATTGTACAGGAATGGTGTACGATCGCCCGTAATACAGGATCGTTGTTGTAATCATAAATTTCTCTACCATGATAATCCGGTTATTCTCTCTATATGGTTAATCGAACCAAGACGAGCTCGCCACAAACTCGTTCTCTAGTACACTCGTCGAGTTAATACTATTGTCACTCTATAATAGCCTCCGTATGTTCGAAGAATCAATATTTCCTCTTGATGTAACAGTTTCCGTAAAACGATTTCCCGTTCGATCCTTCGATCTACAACGATAGAAAATATAATAACGATACAAAAAGTGACGAACTATTTTGGCCAAATTTATGAAAACTTTCTACCATGGGGGAGAAACCAGTGTCGAATCCGAGTATCGATCAACTCCGTTAATATCAATCGTTCAATTCCAAACGACGCATCCTCCATAAAAATTTCGAATCGACGACTTTCTAATCTATCCCAATGATCACGGTTTACATATCAAGCGCGTTTCACCGTGGTTGGGAACGTCCACGATGTTAAATTCAACATTGGTTTTCTCGCGCTGCGAACGCACGTAAATTACGCGAAGGCACGCGGTCTTCGATAATCGCTTAAACGTCTTGGCCGATCGTGTTGCGAGGATTTTCTCCCGGAACGATCGCAAGAGCTGTTCTTTCTCCTTTTCTCTTTCGGCGATCAGCATCGTGCCCACGTCGTGATTCACGCGCCACCTTAATTCTAATTCTCTATACTGGCAAGCTACCGTGTAGTACGTTTATACGTTTTACGTGTATGCATGTATGTATGTATACGTGTACCTACGACTATACGACTACTTCGAATAAATTAGTTTTAAGGCTACGCTGTTCCACTTCGTTTACCGATTAGCCTAACTATCCGACGAATTCTCTGAATTAATGTACATCGAAATCCGTTCCAACGATCGGCTTTCTCCCGAAACGAAACAGCAATTTCTCCACAAGTAGCTAGTCACAAATCTCGCAGCTGATCGCGCACGACGGATACGAATAACTTACGATACGCTTATTATATAATTACAACTAACATAATGAAGGGAGAATGTTTATCTACAAGGAGACGCAACGACCGGCAACAGTCGGAGCACGACGATCGTCGTCGATTTAGCCAGCTAGCTCGATCGCTGAACGAGGGATTAATTGATCCTCGTGAACTCCGCGACTAGCAACGAACGGAGATGAAACGGAAAAGCTGTTGCAACTGTCGCCGGCTCGTTACGCATTGCTCGGCCGCGATTATACACAGCATGGGATTTATAACGAAGTTACTGCTCGTTAATACGCTAATTATACTGTGTCGTTCACACGCTCGCATTGTCACGCAATTATTCGCTATGTGCACGCAGGCACGGCACGCATGCACGCCACATGGACAACAATGTCGACAAAAGGAATCGAACAATATATTTCACATATCGTTATTATTCGCGAAAGACGAAGGGTTAAGACGTTTCCCATCCCTTTCTTCCTTCATCGAACAAGCGATTACATGTGCACACATCGAACGAAACTTTCGACGACTTTGCGCGCCACTTTCACTCACACAAGAAGAAAAGGAACTAATATGATTTCAGAAACGATCTGTTCCTCCGCGAAGATCAATCGTATAAACTGCGACAAGGTCTCTTCGTTAAGGATAGCTCCGCTTTAAACCATTGTTATCCAGGAAATTGAATTCACGCGCAGGGTTTGGTACCATTGGCAGGGAGGAAGTTCGTATTTGGAAAACAGTATGTTGGCGTATCTTCGCAGAGAGTTCAAATGGTTTCGGTTAACATGAGCGAACGGTACATGGCTCAGTCTCTTGAATGCACCTGAAGAAACAATGACAATGATTACTCTACTCCACTCCACGCGAACGTGCGGTCTAAAGAATAGCAAACCCGAGTACGAGGTACTAACTCTACGCAGACGTGAGACGGTTTTTATACGGTGCGTGCTAACGCAACCAGCGATTTCCCATGACATTCGTCTATAATCTTTGCAATTTGCAGTTTAACTTCAAAGGAGGAGTGTGGGGGGGGGGGGGATACAAAGTTGAACAGGTTTTATAAATTGGTCGAGAAATTCGAAAAATTTGTCGAAATTATTCGACGCCTGTCGCGCAATTCTGATTAATTCATCGTCGCAAGGTGAATGAATCTGTCGCGGAATGTCATCGGAAGTTACGCCGGAAATCGCTCGGAGAAATGGTAATCTTGCACGGTCGCACGCGATGCGAGAACCAAGAGAGACGAGAGACTTCACCGGGTCTCCGTCTGGTTCTCCATTGTATACAATTCGGCACGTTGAACACCACGTTTGGAAGGCATTTCAGAAGGCATTGAATTCCTAGTGTGTATTGTCACGAGTTGTCGTCCATTATGCCCTGACCTACCTACGTATGACTTCGTGAAAGCGTGACTCATCTGTACAAAAAGGGACGTTGGCTCCTCGTCTGATTGTGAGTCCTCCGATTCAATTGATCGCTTTTTAGATTGATTCACATCGTCTCTGTGTGTCATCTGTGTAAAATCATTGTTCTCACGGTATTAAAAAAATATCAAAAAGAATATCGTTTATCCTAACAGAGATGAATTAACGATGTTTCGTTGTGCTTAACGATATTGTAAAGTCGTATATCAAAAGTTGCTACAACTTGCAAAGGTGAAAAGATTGCTTCGAGTCTTATCGTCGAAATTGATTTTGGCAGTGATACTTTCCTTCGAGCCCCTCTACCTTTTCTTTTCTTTTTTTATTGCCCGTTGTCGAGTGACCTCGATCAAAAGAACACCATCAATAGCTGTGGATCGATAGAAGCAAGTCGCCGATGATCCACGAATCGCAAAAGGGAAATATAGAGTAGAGAAACGTTTAACGTGTTGGGTTGAGTAATAAGTTCATTCGTATTTCTTTAACTCTCTGTAACATCACCTAATTTGAAAGTTATCCGATCATATTTCATCAATATGTCATTAGAAACGTACATAAATTATTTATATATTATTAAGATTATATATAAATTATTTATAGTTGTCATTAGTTGGTATTAGATTGATTTCAGTTAGAGTAAATAGATAGTAAGTAAATGAAATTCTGATTACAGAGGATTAAAAGTGTCAAAAATGATCACTATTCTAATAAAATCTACTTGATCGATGTATGTATCTTTTCGTTCATACTTTGCAAATAGATCGAATGATTATTTTGTATAATCGTTCCAAAAATTTTGTCTTTGTATGAAGAAACTCCGGAATGTATATTTTTACATTCAAATTATTGCACGATTATCCAAACACTGAAACAATTAGTGTGATATAATAAATACGTGAATACTATCAATACTACCGTAAATTCTGTATTTTCCTTGTCTAATGGACAGAAATCTGTTTGTATAGTAAGAAACAATTCTTTTACTAAGGGTTCATTACGACTGTTTTCAATATTTAAACAACATTTAAACTGAAGTTTACCTATGTTAATTGTTTTACATTGCTTACTGCAAGTGACGCAAGCAACGTTTTTACAAACATTCTATTCTCCAAACTCTACCATTGATGAGCGAACGAACTTGCTAGACTGCGGATTTTTATGCAAATTCATATATATTGAGAATACAACGGACAAGACAAGAAAGAAGAAAAAAATTAGTTTACGTATTAAATATTCTTTCATACTATGCGCATTCTCTGCACTGCTACTTTAAAGATTTCCATAAATGCATAAAAATCCATAGTCTACTTACCGCACAACCTAATATTTGGAGAAGGCTTCTCAAAGGCCCCTAATGCGACGCGTTAATGGTAGCCACCGATCGTAATCGGCCGATGCAAATTTATGCTAAAGAAAATTGAAGAGCGATCGCTCGTGGCACCCAGGCACGCTCGATGAATAATGAAGGACAAGCCACGGAAGAAAGCTCGGGATCCACTCGACGCGTGCTCGCGAACATGGGTCAAGGTCGCCCATCGGACGCGTTACGCCTTGTCGTTCCGTTTATCGGGAAATTTTTCACGGTCTCGACGCGTCGTATCGTTCGTAATATGGACGTGGCTGCGAAGGGCGGAATGTCGAGCGAACAACGACGTGGAAGCGGCGAGTCGTTTTACTTGTGAAAAAAAAAAGGGGGAAAAAAAAGAACGAGGAAAAAGAGACGACGACGTATTAATATCGATGATCGTCCTTACTGTCGCGCGAAAATTTCGCTTGTGATCGGCCTCGTCTGGCGCCGATCGAATGTTTCTTTACACCGAAATAACGTGTCTCGCATCATCTCGTTAACTTTGCTCATCAGTGCATGATCGATCGACCGACTGCTCCCTGCGTGCGTTGATTCGACGACCTTGCGCACGATTGGTGACAACGGGCAACAAAAAGCTCTCGCGTCGGATCGTCGTTATAGCAAGATGAAAAACACGGATGGACGAGCAACTCAAAGGGTGGAGCGAGCTACAAATTGCAACGATAACTGGAGATCCGACGAGAGGCGAGGTGAAAGCTGGACCACTGGAGAGTCGCGGGGAAACACGGCTCTCCCTCGAGAGGGGACTCGAACCAGGACGGGTCTTCTCTATGAATATTTGTCGCTTCGCGTTGTTTTCTCTGCTCTCCATTGTACTCTCTGTCGAGACAATAAACTATTCAAAGTGACAGGCTCGCGCGTTCTGCTGCTTTCCACCGCGTTCAGCCCGCAGGGACCACGTGGCAGCTGTGTCTGCGGCGAGCGAACGCGTTCTTAGCGAACTGTACTTCTTCTTCCAAGGTCGACGACCCCGCTCATTAGCAGGAGAGGATTTTCGACGCGAGTCGGTGCCTACCCACTCGCGGACAGCGTTCGCGATGTCATTCGGAACGGGGAAGTCCGGTTACGTTTCAAGTTCACGGCCTCGAGGTCGTCGACCCTCCAACGCGAATCGGACACAAACAGTGTGTACTGTATATATATATATATATATTAGAAGCTTTTTTCCGTCTCCTTTGAAGATGATCGTATATTAATTCTTGACTGGTATCGTTGGACTGGTATGACAACGATTTAGAATTTTTTTATTTAACGAATTCTATCACAATTAATCTCTTCCGCAGAAATAGAACAAGATAAATGCAAGATAAAATCAACGCTCCGGATTTTAGTAACCTGTCATGAATTACTACGGTCCAACGATACGAAGAGACGAGAGAAACTTCCTGCTCCTCTTTTCGATCCATCAACGCGACGTCGTTTCGCTTCGTATACTTTGTGTTCTTCCGCGAATTTCGTTCTGTTTCACGTGTTACGCGAGACTCGAGAATCATCCTCCTTCCGAGCACGCGCTTCCGACTTCTCTTCGTCGAACCGAGTCCCCCGTCTCGTTTCCTCCCCGTTTGCCAGTGAAACTGACCGACAGCGAGACGGCGAGCGAGGCGTGCCGTCAGAGGATCTCGATTGTCGGAACCGGCAGGTCGGAGAAGTCGCTTAGCAGATGGTTTCCAGCGGAGCTGTCTTCGTGCTCGGATTCTGAATGACGCTGTCGCCCATGCTGGGCATCCCGTGGCTGGTGGTGCTCAGTCCGTTTCCCTGTCTTCCAGCGTTGGTCCTCGGGTTCCTGTTGCAGATCCTCTTCAATGCGGCGCGGACTTGCGGCTGGCAGCCAACCACCGCGAAGATCAGCACGCCCTGGAACGCGTTTATCATGTCGGTGAAGTACCAGATGTATTGAGGACCACCGACTGCCCACGAGACCACGTCAGCCACCCAAGTGACGCCCATCACCACCACGAGTTTCATGCACACGCGGCCCAGTGCGGCTCTGAAACAGAAACGTTAGGTTCAGGTTAGTACCGGGCGAAATGAATGAGCGTTTCACTCGAAGATTGACTAAGATTAAGACTCTAGGAAGTTGCGTTATAGATAATATGCAGACGTTTATGTCTGGACATTCACAAAATCATTGAAAGAGATCTTCTCCTCACTGATAATGAAAAATTGACGTTTTCTCTTTACAATGATTCTTTTTTTTTTTTGTACAATCTTTTCTCGCCAATTTATTAAACTTTGAATATCACCGTGTCAGAACGGAAAAAAATTCAAGAAATCCTAAAATTTCGTCGTCGTGTAATAATAATAATATTCGTTACATTGTATCTAAGAAATAAAAACAGAACTAAGTAGACACTCTGAAAAGAGAAGCCTCTTAGGAGAAGCTCTGTCGTTCGTGATTCGGATAATTCAATTTTAATTGATTTCGAGCAATCATCTAAGAAGATACGGGTTCACATTTTGCTCGGCGAGTTTCGAGCATTTATTATCAATCGCGGGTGAAAGGAAGTTTTTCGGTATCGGGGCTCGATTGATTTATGGCGGTTACTGTGCCTCGAATTCAAAGAACGAAGAACGAGACACGACAGCGATACAGAGATCGACGGTTGGTTTGAGAAAATTTCGTACCCATTATCTTTCTCCCGTGCACGCCGACGATACGAATAGGAACGTTATTTTTCAGGATTCGTGGAGAGGTTGTTTTATTCGAGGTTTCGGGGATATCGTTCATCCGCGACGGCCCACAGGCACACCGCGACGAATTTCCAGCCGGGAAAAACCGGTCCGATTCAATTAGCGCGATGTTCAATTACGACGAGCATAAATCAGGCCGCAAACGTATCCGTTTGTTCGTCGTGACACGTTGCGCCGCCACGGGTAATGTATGCATCGCATTGTGGTCGAAGTCAAAGCATTATTAATTCGTTCCGGCTGAGTATTCGCAGCCCCGTTACGGTGTTGTGTGTCGTGAAATTATAGCGTTATAAAGGCCACCGGTGCCCTCTTTCCCTCGTGCCGTTTCCCGTTCCCGTACTCTCGCGGTTCCCCAATCTTTCATCATCGTACATACAATGCTCGTACAACTTTCGTTATTGCGATCTTTGTAACATTTTCCTGGCTCCAAATTCATAAATTATAGCAGTTATACCAAAAAAAAAGGTTCTGAAACTTTAATTTTTCGATTAATCATTTGATGTACTTGGAAAAGTGTCGTATCCTGTCGCCGAGACATTTATTGTAAGATTCTTGACGCAATGGGCTAATGGTACGATTGTAGCCAGTCAATGCAAAATATTAATTTATCCTGCTATTTTTTTTTTCTCATCTTTTCATCGCGATAAGTTTCCTCAAATATCTCTCTTTTCTCAAAGTATTTCGTTTATAAAAAATACCAAAAAAAAAAAAAATCATAAAATTATACTGAATATCAAAGAACTACTTATACTACAAAATATTAAAAGCTGTAACAAGTATCCAAGACTGTGAATATTTAAAAAGTCGATATATTTTAATAATATTTATTGAAATATTCGAATATATATATGTCCGGGAAGAACACTCGCTCGTAGCTTAAGTAGATTAAATTTAATTTTGTTTCGTTTTACTTTCATAAAAATTTCGAAGAGCTTTGCCAGCGACTTGACTTTCATAATGAATTTCATTTGAAGTGAAATTTAGTGAGTCGCCGTCTATGAAATTAGATCGTGTAAGTGAAGTTTGAATCGTTTTCACGCGAGAACGGCAACTTTCTCGCCAGCTTCGTTCACTTCTCCGTTCTTTCTCCGTGGTTGGTGGCTGGTCGCGGTGTTATTTTTGGCTCTGCCACCGGTTGGATGCCGCGAGATGTTTGCATGTTTCTCCCTCGTAACAATTAGACGCCGCAAAAATAGAAGATTCCTGTTGCCGGCTATTACGAAATGCCACGTGGCCGTGTTATGCATGTGCACTGCATAATTACGGCTATAATGCGCGGTGAAATAAAAAAAAAAAAAAAAAAAAAAAAAAAACAGCAGCAGCGAAAACATAACTTTGATTTGCTTTTGCGACATCTCGCCGTTTATAATCTATCAATCATAAATTTAATTCTAGCCCGCATATCTTCTTTGTTAAATAATTTATTTTCTGTTTATTATAAAAAAAAAAAAAAAAAAATCAGCCTCCTTTTTATGCATTTAAAATACAGACTTCACTAAGAATGTATCAAGAATAATTTCATAGTACATGGAGAATTATTTCATAGCACAGAGAAAATTACAGAGTACAGAATTCATAATGTATTTTTAAAACTAAAGAAATGAATCTTATTAAATCTCGAAGTTGAGCAACAAATCCAAACTACTGTTTAATTTTCTTCTGACAAAACATCCACTCTTATTGATACTAGGTAATAGTTATTAGTCTCAACTCCAGAGCAATTTCCAGATTTACGCATTTTTAAAGGATTTAATGACATTCCATAAAATTTGTAATTTTATTTTCCTCGCTGTTTAATCTCGTTGAAACAAGATACAAGCTTTGCGCTTTAATTCCTCGGTAATTCTGCCGTAATTACCAACATTCCGACTAACTTTTCACAGAAAAAGCAACGAGCAAGACAAGCAACCATGCAATTTCGATTGCAAGTCCATCCAACGGCCATTTTAAACAAGACAGACGTCTAACAAACCCGAGGTGTCCACGTGCAGAATTGTTTGTCTTGCAAATTGAAACGATAGTCAACAACACGTGACAAGGGTGCAGGTGCGGGTGGAAATATCGTCGGGATTTCGTCATTAATGATGCAAGGCTTTCATTATCGATTCACCCCGTTATATTCGCCGGTAGTATCGGTGCGTCGATTATTATTCGGATGAAAATTTTATCGTGCGCGGTACACGGCTGAAAAATTCATCGACATGCACACCGCGGGCCGATGTTTTCGATGCAAACAACGAATCCGCGGAGTGATGCACCCGTGGAAAGTCCCGGCGGGTAATGATATGCGAGGAGAGCAAATTAGACGCACGTTCACGATCGTCGAAGGCGACGAATGTAATTTAATCGACGATTAACGCGAAATCAGACTGTCAGTCGTGATTACTATTGGTTAAATACGAAATGAGAAAAGTTTCAATTAAATTCTTAACTATTGGGTAATTGAAATAAGCTGCAATCATTGATTAATGAGTGCAGAAATTAATGAAAATCATTATTATTATAGGACTATGAAATGCTTACACTTCTGGTTCAGTATTTTTACTACAGTTGTAAAATATTTTCGTTCGTAATAAAAACGCTTTCCACTTACGCGAAATACTGTAGCTACCTTAGTATTGTCACGCGTACGATTGGAAACTTTCATTTAATTTTTCATCGCACGATGAAAATGATTCATTCAGATCGTATGTTCCTACTTACGATAATACAATTATTAGAAGGAATTATTTTGCAAGATATGCCGCTTTTTGTAATTACGTGTGTTATTATTATAAAATTCGTAATTCTGTCGGATAGTCAAGTGTTCAAAAATATTCATATATTATCGATCTACAATATCCCAAGCATTCAGAAACGTTTTTCCACAGACTGAAATTATATCAACAACAATAATTAAATAGGTCTGATAATAATTTTTATAGCTCAGACTCAATTCGTTACGTTGAATTAGAAAAATAATTACAATTACTCTCGCCGAAGGTGAACTCGCTTGTGCAGGCTGAACATTTTCGACATGTTGGGACACGTAGGAGGCGCGTGATAAGCATGAAGACACGTCCAACTGTGGAATGCAAACAAACGGTCGATCACCTGTGCGGGAACAGCTGCGCTGAGAACTCGGAAGAACTCACGGCGATACCATCTGATCTCTCGAAAACCAAGAAGAACGCGAAAGAGAGGACTTTCGAGAACGTACTCGACCGGTCAAGCGACTTTGTTCGGCTTTGTGCGTTAAACGAAGACCAAGAAGCAAGGACAGGGGCGAATAATGGGCCGAATTTTATCTACTTCTCATTCCACTTTTACCGACGATTTCAACATCGAGGATTTCTGTTTACCGATGGTCTTCGTTTACTGCCCTCGGATCGCGGACAAGACAAACAATCCGTCCTCGATCTGTTTTCTCGTCTTTTGTAATCTACTGCGCTTGATGTATTGGTGTTGGACAGCGGAGTCTCTGGATGTTTCGTTTGACAACAGAAAGAGCTGAAGAAAAAATGTTTGAATAAAAGTTGTTCAATTCGAACGAGGATATCATGTAGCAAATTTGATAAAATAAGTAAAATTTTCCTTACAAATATGATGTTAAATGGTACTGAAAAAAAATGACATCATTGGTAAATTCAACATCATTTCTGTAAAGAAAGTTGCAAGTGTCAATTAGAAAATATTCGTGGGAATACAAAGCTTTCTAATTCACCTTTAAAAGAAGCTGTAAAATAATTTAGAAACAAACAAGATTGTACTGCCTATAGTGCTTGCTAAATTTATATGAATGGTAGATGAAGTGGTGTTCTTTACGACAAAGGCGTGGTATATTAATTCAGAAAACAGGAAATTTTACGATGCATTCTCGAGTTGTTGTTACATTTAGCAACAGAAGCGAATCAAATTTTACAAGTGCAATAATTGAAATTAGATCAAGATCAAATCATTTAAAGATAAACTTTTCTTGCAGATAGTCTTTATTTATGTCCCCATTTAATTCCTACAACAATCAACTTTCCCGTTTTCTGTATCGTATCCAATCTCTGAGTCTTCAAATAAATTTGAAGAGTGGATCCTACTGTCCTGGAGACGGTCGCCTTTCTATCTATGTACTTTCACCAACACCAATTCACTGTATAAAACGCCACGGTTCTCGCCGTTCTAATAGATCATTTCTAGAAAATTCGCGGAGAAACGAGCGGATGAAGGGTTTGAAAGATCGGGCACGAAATTGAAAGGGGGGAAAGAGGCTCGTAGCGAATCGCGCGACTGGAAAGAGCCGGGGTTAAAGTCGTTCGAGGCAGACAGCCGTTCGTATTTTTGTTCGACGCTTCAAATTAATGCCACTCGCCGCGTTTCGAAAGGAGGCAGAATCCATCGCGGATATCCGGCGACCTGTTAATTGACGTAACGAGACAGAGGGGTTGGATACGGGATTGTTAGCGTCTGTCTGAGACTGAAAATATCGACGGTATTAATAACAAAAAAATAAAAGAAAGAAAGAATGAAAGAAAGAAAGAAAGAAAGAAAGAAAAATCTGGAAACGACGCGTGCTCCGATCGTTCATTACACTCGTAACGTGGAAGAGCGTTTAATGAGGACCATTTTCGTCCCGACGTTATTATCATACGGATGTTCTTTATATCATCGACGTGGAATAATGGGAGGAAGAAAAGGGGGAAGGAAGGATCGTTTCACAAGCGCTAGGTACGTATTACGATCGCAATTTACGAGAAACTTTGCATCTTGCGTAGAAAACACTAGAGTCGAGCCATCCGTGGTTGTTGCTGGTGTCTACACTTTCTTTATGACTTTGAGGATTTTTTAAAGGAAAAGATCAGAAAAAGAGAGATAGTCGTAATTTTTTCAGAAATTATTCATCCGCTAATTATAGAATTTCGAAAGGAGAAACAACAGAATGAAGAGTGAAAGAATATAATGACTATATTTATGAGATATGGTATACCAATGTTTCTACTAACCGTTGTAATTTATCATTCGTGGACTGTGATTTTTTTTATATATTTGTGAGAAATTCAACGTGCGTTGATTACCACGGTGGTCATCAGTAACTGGCCTGGTTCCTGTGAATCTATGAATATCTCAGAACGATGAAAAAGTGATGAATATCGTCGACAAGAAATTTTAATTATAGTAAGTAGCACTAGATGGCCATTCGCGTCATGCAGTTTAATCATTTATTACAAAAAGGGGAGAGTACTGGCACTTCTTACTAATAATAATAAGATGAATTCATCCATGTTGAACTATTTTCGATCCAGTCACGTTTTCCTTGTGTGAGAATATTTCTTGAATAATAAGATGTCTTGAAGAAGACTCGTGAATATTATTCAAACAGTCTAACATCCGAACAAAATATTTATTAGTAACTAACGGCTGTCTTTCTTACATCAAACTATGTCAAACGTATTATTATATATTTGATTTTTCATAGTTAAAGAAAGAATTTGCTAAAATACAATTCAACGCACGTTGATCCTCAATATGTTAATATTGCAGATATTGTAATTCTTATCGAAATTGTATAAGTTAAGAAATTTCCGTTTCTTTCGAAATGAAAACGAGAAGACTCGAAATTCGCAGAAATTCAAAAAAATGGCAGAGTTAGTCGACGTTTTGTAAAACACTTTCTGCATAAAACACTATACAGAGTTTTCAAACGGTGCCGATCTCTAACGAACGCAACACTGAAATAACATCAGCCTTTGCTCGCTGAACGCCGCTAGAGCTCGGCAAGAGCGTACTCTCCATTTTCTCTTATTTTCGCGAGATCTGTCCGGAATTCTCTAAGAGCTGGCGAGTACACTGGTATCCACTTTACGATTCACGGGGACTTTCACGTAGAGAAAACGAGCGGATGCCTGAACAGTGGGAGGCAGAAAATGGAGAAGAAACGAAAACGATGCAATCGGGAGGGATGCATCTGCCCGCATCATCCCAGCTGACGGTTATGGCGCGTGTTTTATCGCGTTTACGTTTCGACCTTGTCGTTCCTCTGCCTGGAATATAATAACTCAAAAGGAGTTCGTTTTCTTCTTCTTCTTCCTCTGCTTCTTTTTTTTTTTTTGTTCGTCTCCTTTAAGCAGCACGATTATACCGAGCTTTATTTGCCGAACGTTTATTTTGGCAGCGATGCCGGACTTTTAAATCACGAGCAAAAAACCTACGCTGTGCCATTCGCTATCCGCGTCGTGAATGGACGACTTTCAATGAATATCGCTTCTTCTTTTTTTTTTTTTTTTTTAATTTTCAAGAGTGCACGATAACAATGCACTGTGATTCTTACTGATCCATTCGAGAGTAATATAACATCTCATTTGCAGTTGTATTTAATTATTATTTTTCAATGTTGTGGCTACAAATGGTAGTCATCGTGTCTTCTATTTCTTCTAATTCTACAATGAAACGTGAAATAAAAATATTTATAATATTGTAATAAATGGCTCAGTTCTTGATAGATCAATACTCGACGGTCCATACACTTGACTGTAATAGTTTTATCAAATTAATTGTCTTTTTTAATATCGTAAAACACTGATTGCAGTTCATAGGTATATAAATTTTACTGCGTTATATGCACTTAAGTTTCTTGCATTTGCACAAGAAAAATTTGGACAGTGAATAAATTGCACTATGTAAGTGAAACGAGATAATCTACAATTTTATAAAATGAATCGTGTTCGAATATTGATGCTACACATTCGTACTGGGATATTTTCAAAACGATAGATCATTTGTCTACCTTTTGTTCTGTGTCAAGAGACAAATCGCATCTAAATTCCTCGATTTATTTTTACATTAATATTTTATCTAATACCAAACTTTATCGAACGATTTTTCGTTACATTACAAGCTGAGAGCTCACGCTGCGCCCATTTATTCATTCGTGTCGTAAATTCGAACAATTTCGAACGAAAATCCGTTTCTCTATGATATTTTTTATTTTCAGACTTTCATGATAACAATGTGTACGTTCGTTGTATACTCTGAACGATAGGTTACTTCTTTATCATATCCTTGGTAAGAAGCAGCGGCGGTTAAATTCTACGATTTATTATAGTATTAGTTTTATTATAGTATTTTCCATCCAAGAATAAGCGAAGTATCGCTCTTTTTTTTTTCTCGCTAGTTTTTACACGCGTTCCAGCTTTATCGGGTTATTTTACTAGAATTTATTGTTAAAAGGTGTTCGCGAAACAACATTTTTATACGACCTGTTTTCCAATATAGATTCACGGCATAGAGCTATAAAATTCAGCGTACACCTCCGACATTGAAATTTTCAGAACGCTCCCCATCAAAAATCCTACACGAAGTTACAAACGCATTTTGTTTTGTTATTAACATGACAAGTGATGTGTTAATTCTTTCTGTTGAGCAGAAAGTCGAGAAATATGCAAAAGTGAAGAATCACGTAAGATTCACGAAGAGATTGAAATAGATAAATTCATATAACAGACATATACAGTTGCTCAGATTAATATTCAGACACCAATATGTTTTAACTGTTTAACTGTTGCAATTTAGCAAAACAGAATTGTACAACAATAAAGTTACAATACAGTTCGTTTTAAAGCTTGAAGATTCTATTTTCAAAATGTACGATTTGTGTTATACTATTTGTTTTATATCGACGTGTACATTGTACATTGAAAATTCTGGATAATCCTAATTCAGTGGCTATGACAAAGATTACTGAAATATCTGTCTACTGATTTTTACGCAATATTTATTGATGTTTGAAATTTATTTATTGTTTTCATAACAGACTGCAAATAGATATAAAAATACGCTTTCACATTTGCAATATCCGATTTAATATTTCCCAAGTGTAGAAGAAACATAGATCTCATGTATCAGCCTTGACAGACATCAGGAGAATTTCTATTTTTACGTGTTTATTATCCTTCTCTAAAAAAGATTCCGTTTGCTCCCGTTTTCTATTGCATCCTGCATATTCGTGTATCAGCAGATCGTTCAAACTCTTCTAATACATAATTTTGCGTATGTATTTTTTTTTTTATTTCACTGCTTCGAGTCACCTTGAGTTTTCAAGTATTGGCGATAAATCTATTAAGTAAAATAACTCGTAAAATGGCTCGTTGAAAGTTACATGAAAATATTGCGAATTAATGCATCGTGGATCAATAAATAGCATTTCAACGAGATTTCGATTTTTCGACAGCCGTTACTATTTCGAAAAAAAATCCTTCAAATAAAATCAATCGTCTCGAGCTGGTTCATTTACCATTTTCATCAGAAAGTAACCTTCGTCTGGATTTTTATTTCGACGTTAATTTTAGTGTAAATTTTTTAATATAATACTTTTCATCGCAATAAAAATGCGAAGCTTTGTTTGAGCAGTTGATAAATTCGTGAGACAATGATTTAATCATTAATTCAAAATTTGTTTTCCTCAAAATTATTAAAACTGATCTTTCTCTTGGATACTGAATTGGTTTTCTAGAAATTTTAAAAAATACGTATCCCTTGTATTAAAAAGAATCCTTACACGATGATCACGATTGACAACTATGAAATCTTTACAACTTTCTTTCTCCTGTGATACGTACCACATAAAGATGAAAAAGTGTACAATAATGTAACTCGTAACTGTTGTAAATAAATAAAAAATTTAGAAGGAATAAATCGATAGACTGTGATACAATATCCTCATTGTATAGTCATCATTTTTATATCTGGACAAAAGCGGGAGAAATTTCTAAAACTCGAATTTCCACGTCAGTTCTTCAATAAAGATGGAATTATTCTTTATTTTACGCGATATTACAACGATGAGGAACCAAGATCCATTTGAGTAATTAAAAGATTCATAAGACAAGGAGTTAAACTGGAAGAATCGATAGACTTTCTGATACAATGCCTTTTTCTCATCAATAGTGAGTATACGTATCAGGGCATTATAAGAGATTAAACCGGAAGAATCGATGGACCCCGGAACACAATACCTTTCTCATTATAATAACAAAGACAATACACAGGAGAAACTGCGGAAATTTCAATTTTCACGTCAATTTTTCGATAAAACATCAAAGAACCTTTTACTAGACGCGATATCGCAGCTCAAGTAGGTTCGATCGAGCGGCTAAAATATTCACAAGACATTCATATTTCACACTAGAACTACCGAAACGGTCAAAATGATCAATTCACAAGTTTTTTTAACTTTGTAGAATTGCATCTCTAAAATGATTTTGAGTGTTTTTGCAAACACACGGACACGCATTCCAATTTCTCTTAGAGAAAACTTTCACACGTTCGATCGTTCGAGATCAGAACAGAATTGATGGACTTCGTGACGCGAGAAGCTTTCTTTCATCGCTCACGAATGGCCAAAGGGGCAGGAACAACAGAGAGGAGGAAACGAAAGGAACTGTTCGGAGAACATTGGCGAAAGCTGTAAAATACGCGCGTATTTCTGCGAGATAAATGTCCAACCGGACGTGAAAATATCGCGTTCCCTCATCGATGCCTGATGTAGGGAACTAGGCGTCGATTTGACGAGTCGCATTTTTTTCGGATATTTATGTCTGGCAGCCGGTGGCCTTTTTACTGAGCGGCCGGGGCTCAAAGGAGAATTTATTTTATCACGGCCGCGCCGACAGATATCAGGCATCGAATCGTTATTTTCCATTCGTACGCCGTCCCTTCGAACCACCTTTGCTCCCTCGTCCCGTCGAAATTGATATTGACGATCTCAATTTGCGATTCTCTTTCGACTGTGCCCCCACCCTTCTCTCTCTATCTTCTCTCCTTCTCTCTCGTACTCTGCCTGCCTATACAGAGGGACCGGGACACACGCCAGCCTATAATGGCAGATAGAGATTCTCTCGCGTTCGTTCTCTCGTTCTCTCGTCCTCTCTGCCCATTTTTTCCCTATTCGTAATTTCCGAGGAGCTCGCTCTTTTTCATATGCCAGCTGGTTACGCTAATTCGAGTATCCGAGCCTCTCCCGTTTCTTTGACGTTCGGCGACCAAGGGCGCCAGGGATGGAAAAATAATGGTCAATCTCTCTCTGTCGCACGGCTTCACCCTCGATCGGTGTTTGCGACCTGGTGGTATGGATTGAGAAGGTGGTTCTACCCGATAAGCCAAGTCGGAAGAAAGGAACAAAAAGTTTTTTTTTCATCCGAGCTCGTTTTGTTTCAGACTCAGAGAGTAGAGTAGTTTGAAAATTCCAGGCGCGCTTCCCATTGAAACATTGAAATTGGACAGATGGGTGGTTGTTCTACGAGCGACGATAAATCGAAAGTTTAAAATACAATTCTTCGTTTCGAAGAATGATGAAGTTTGACAAGTATATATTTGAGCTTGGTTAATTATTAATAACTTGGTTAATTGTTAATAATTCTAGCATGAGGGTGAATAATCAACAGGACCAAGAGGTTATTCTATGTGTGAAAATAAATAAAAAATATAGAATATAACTTTATATGTAGAATCATCCTGTTGAACTCTTCTTACGAAGTTATAGGCCAAGTTGCATTCTTCTTGAACAATAATTTAGCAATTAATAATGTCAGTGACCTAACAAGATATATAAGTTATGAATTTCCAAATAGGACTAACTAACTAATTCTGCAATTTGTAAAATTGATTTCTGTCGTGAATGAAAATGTTATGAAAATCTTACAGTTCAATTGAAGAACAATTATATCTTATATTAGAAATGTGTGTCATTCTTTTATATTAATTTCATTGTGAATAACTAATCATTTTAAATTGTATCCTCTTTCGATTAAAAAAATAACATTTAACATACTCAACAATTGTTTATCTCCCTTCTAGACGGAATACGTTGCAGTGTTCACAGCTTGTAACCTGTCACTTGATTCGACTGTGCAAGAGAGCCTAATGCCTCTATTTATTCCAATCACCCTCTTATTGGTAAATACGATTTCATCAAGGAGAACTCGTTGCTTTCCACCAGAGACTGTCAAGAATCACCCTCGTTTATTTCTCCGGAATCCCGATCAACGCGGAAACGCTCGTAAATCCCCACTTCCGAGGTGAAACAACCTTACCAGATTCCCAGAGAAGACGCGATTCACTTTCTCCGTCTCGAGATAATTGCTCGTTAAAAGATACACCGCGAACTAAAGGGAGGGGAAGCAACGAGACTCGAAGAGTAACTCTTAAGTACTACAAACATTGAAACTTACACAACTATTGTTGCTTTCTATTAGGAAATGTCCTTTACTCGAGCTAAGGACTATAAAGAAAGAAATCATTCTTAATGACTCTTTCTATTCACGAAACTTGGCAGAAATTTGCTCTTTGTCTACGGAAATTCAAAGGAACGCAAGTCGGAATTGTTAGTTTTACAGACCAGCGCTTTATTATTTTGACCAAATATATTTTATATATACAATGAGCGTAGAAAGTATTCGTACGCTCGATAAAAAATTGTTTATATTTTAAACACTTACAACTCGTTGAATTCGATTTTACATCATTTCGAAGGAAATGTCTTTATGGACACTGAAAACATTTTTTGTCATAATTAAATTCACCATGATCTCTACTTTACGACAATCTCCTGCAAAATTTCTTTCACAAAATTATTATTTTTCCACAAAATTACAAGAGATCAAAGTATCGACAATTTTTTTATCGAACGTACGAAATACCTTCAATACCCTGAATTAAAAGAGTTCGAAGTACCGATAATTTTTCATGGAATGTACGAATACTTTCGACACTCTACTATATGCAAATCATTTGGACCAAAATTTAATTTTTTAACCAACCGATCAGAGTATTATTTACAGCGCTGCATAAAACACTGCAGAAAGAGAAACACGGACGAACGAAAATTGCCAATAACACTCGAAGATTAATATCAGGTGGCGAGGTTCTTCTCGCTGATCTCCATTATCCGCGAATTATCCCGTGGACCAAATACACCGCATCAGTTATCCTTGGTATTCATCGAGTATCGAGCGTCGTCATTCGCGTCGAAATAAAGTATCGTATTGCTCGGTGAGCGATAAAACGGGAACGCTCGAAGATCATTTGATGTTTCCCTGCCTCCTCCTGTATCACGCGTTTCACTCTCGAACAAACAAACGAGGACTTCTTTAACTTCGCTACAACGTCGGCTCGAAACTCTACTTGAAAGTTTACCACCGGTAAGCCCGCTTGGTAATCGTTTCCCTCTTAAACTTCCCAAGGAGATTCGTCGGTTGAGACGCGGTTACACCCCGCAGTGATTAGCAAGGACGCGCGCCTCCAAATGTTTCCTGGTAATTTCCGTTTATCTGAGTACTCTGCTACGGAGATGATATTGGTCGAAAGGATAGCGTAGGCGAGATTCAACTTTAGATAATAATTCTCAGGTCAAAGAGAAAGAGAGAGAGAGAGAGAGAGAGAGAGAGAGAGAGAGAGAGAGAGAAGAGGTTCTGTCTATCGCTGATCTAAAGTGACTGTGCAGCAAACTTTCGGCGTTTTCGGCTTAATGTTGGAGATGGTGTTTCGTGGATTAACGCTGCGTCTACGGTGGTTACACCTGTTCGCGATATTAGGAGACCGTGATTTTCAACACGTTTCTTACAAAGTTTTTAGTAAAATTGAAACGATGAAATTTTATTATAAATTATTTGTAATTTCATCGAGAGGCTAATATTTTTGTTTCATTTATACAGTTACTTTATTTCTACGTCTTATTGTAACTGAGATTAAATGCTAAATTTAATCTGAAATAAGGAATATTCATTGTTGAATAGCTGATATTTGACAAAATTATTATAGATGAAAAACAGAGATACTTCTCAAAATATTTGACTAATTGTAAGATGCCTCTGCAAAATTAATCTTCAATTATTGCTGTTTTATTTATACCATTATTACAATTAAAATGAAGTATTTCATTGCCCGTATATATGTATGTAATTAAATGAATCAGTTTCATTTGAATTATACACTTGCAATAATTTGAAATTATTCAAATATTTATACAAGATAGTGTACATGGACTATCAATAAGAATGTCGAAGGGAAAGTAGATTCCCTTTTAATCAATCTTTTAAGCGAATGTAAGTCGATTAATCGTTAACAGTATCGTGATCAGTACCAATTGACTATGAATAAATTTGGCGAATAATATTTAGAACAAGTATTTCCAATAATAACGTGTTGCATTGTAAATGTAATTTTGCTACAAAATAAAAATCTACACTGTTGATGAACATGGTTCGCGAAATATTGTCGAGCAACAGTGTGAATGCGGCATAGTCCCAGGCAAGATTCTGAAAATAACTCGAACTGTAGCGTAATGCCGGATCTTGCGTGCACCCGTGGAATCAACGAAAGTAAAACTTTCCACGCAGCTCGGCTGTAAAATTCAATTTCTACATCGTTGATTCACCTTCACCTTCTTGGTCAGTCTCCGAAAAAAGGCTCACCCAACGGAGCACATTTCTCGTGGAGATTTTCGGCCAAATATTTACGCGAAATGAAGGCAGCGCAGTCTCAAGTTGGCGTAGCGCGGAATACGCGATCCGTCGATTCATTCAAACAACTTTCACGGTGCAAATGTTTCGTTTTTTCCCTCGCTGGCGGATATACGGTTTCGGGCAGTTATATCCGCGAGACTCACGGCGAATCTCGGTGAAGCAGCGCGTGAACCACCGGGATCGGAACTTAATTTGGAGCTGACAGATTTTCACGGAGACAGTGGGGGGACGCGGTGAGCCGTGTGTTCCCGCGATTTTCCGAGCCGTTCGATTGAACTGGAAGAATTCGCTTACCGTTCCGTGGTGCTCTTCACGAATTCACCCTTCCACAGGCCGCACGTCAGCTCGCGGGCGGTCGCTGCGAAAAATAGCAGATTCACCGCGAGCAGGAAACCGATGGGACCGAAGAAGTAAGCCAGAATCTCCATGTCGCCTGTGAAATAAATTTTTTTCGCCGATTAGCGCCGAAGAAAGAAAAATTTATTTATCGTTATACGCACGTGCATTATTTATTAATATCAGAAATGACAGAAATATGTAATATGTGTTCTAAATAAACACGATGAAGATATATCCTTGATTGAACATTCATTTTTCCTTTCCTTTCGTGATAAAAAAGAATATTAGACACACACGTACGCGAGATGAAATCATAATCATCTCCGATCGACTAATAACTCAGATATTTTCGAATTTTTACACTTTTGCAAATTTTCAATCGTCTATTTATTTTATTGATAATTCGATATTAATTAGCCGGTCAGTTTAATTTAATAATAATATTCCGTGCTTTGATACAATTCCTAGCAAAGGAGGAGCAGAATTGCAAACCTTATGAACTTTGTGCTATAGATTTTTACGTAGTTATATATTATAATCGTATCAAACTTTTATACAGAATTATTATTACGAAGAGATTGATTGAAAATTTTATTTGAAACACACTAGAATGAGAGCTAAAGACTATCATTTTTCATTTGTACTATGAAATTAATCTCGCAAAATTGCCCAGAATGAAAACGCTATAGAAAAATTGCAATAACCGAGGTTGAATTTTCTTAACAACATATTCCCAAATATTCTATTCATTTATTATTCCAATTTTCCAAATTGGCAGCGAAGACCTTGGCAAAATCCTTGCCAAAAATTATCCTTCCGAGTATAACAGTCACGTCAATAAAGCAATAGAGATATTTCCATTCACCATTCACTGCACGAACAAGAAGTGAGACCTGGAAACGTTCTAAATATCTGGATTCTCGCCTGGGTGTTCGATAATAAACGTTCGGATCGCCTGAATGGCGAATCGGTTTATCTTCGCGCTTGTGCGCGTATTTCGATTCATCGGAGGAGGATCGCGAGAAGCAGGCAGTTCAACTACTCGTTACCGGAAGTCGAGGAACGCTGCTCGCCGGCCAGCATTAGCGATTAAACTATTACGCGAAACGCGGTATCGAGTGAATGATCTCGTTACTAGTTGTCGTGTTTTGCTTATTACACTTCCAACGACTCGTCCATGAACACGGAACGCGTTTTAAACTGGTTGATCTTAAGCTCTGGTTAGAAACGTGAAAGCGGGTATTTTGAAACAAGCTTGAAACCTCTAGTAGACAAAAATTTACAACGCTGAATGCTCGTGAAACATTTTTAATCCATTGTCTCCGCGAATGATCGGAGTCGTTTGTATCCGATGTCGAATTTCACTCTTAAATTTCTTTGAAATGGATTTTTATTTTTCCTCATTTTTCTGCTGAATATTTAATTCAAAGTAGAGACTTTGATAAGCATCTCAGAACTTTTTTCGATTTTTTTTCAAGAAAAGTCAGAAACAGATCGCTGAGGAATGAATGATCGGATTCATCGCAGTCTCATTTAATCACGTGTTGATATAATTTATTTGGAAATTTATATACTCCTCTATTATCTCATTATGCTTCCAACGCTGCAGATCACTATATTCCAAATATTTAAATCCAAGGACTGAAAATTCGAGCTACTTGTCAGATTATAATAACTGTAATTACAAATATCCGATTTTCTCTCATTTCTTTTTTTTTCTTTTCTGTTTTAGCACACAGTGTGTAATTAAAGTTAATTGTAATTAAAATTTATATTAATAAATTCATTTAAGATGAATTATAATCAAATACATTTGAAGCTCGCAACATCACTTCTAGTAAAATTAAAACGAAGTATCTTTTTTCCATTAAGACTGTCTGAATGAAAAGAGTGGCAAATGGCGACAAGATTCCTTTCAGTGTTTATAGTTGTCCATAAATCCTAGTTTCTCTACTATTCTTTAAATAACGGCCGACGTATTTTCGTTCTATATTTCCTTTGATTATCCACGAGCGAGCGAGCGAGTCGAGAAGGATTTATTAACTCGAATGTATTAACATGTTTTTCACTAGACACGCAAATCCTCGTCCGGCTATCAATATTGAAAAACTGTATACGTTTCAGCGAAAGATAACATCCAGATGTTATTAGCGTAAAGCTAGGAATAATAACACGCATCTAACTCAAGGATCGAATCTAAGGTCGAATTCCTTCGAAAATAAAAGAAACACAAGTGGATTAAAGAAGTATTTTTTTTTCTTCTTTTGAGATATATATATCTATCGTAAATCGTGCTATTTCTTGGCGAAAGTAAATCCAGTACTTTTGGCTCCGATGAGCTAAGACTTGTATGGAGAAAAAAACCTAACATCGAAATGCACTCTGAGAATCTTCAATCAACGGTGAAACACGGTTCTCATTTTAAAGCATAAACCCTTTACAGTCCTGAGTTCATCATGTTACATCCTGTAGCGGGTTCACTCTCGAAAATTGTAAAAGCTCAAACTTTCTCTAAAAACATTGAGAAATTCATTTCGTGACTTGACCTCACCATCGTTTAATCTCGAAGATTAAAACTTTCTCTTTGCAAAGAATTCTTGTTGTACGATTTTCTTGAATCATCTCATTGATCCTTGAACATGAGGATTGGACAAGGAAATGTTAACATTTCTTGAATTTTCGTCGTTCAATTCTATATATTAGAATATTCAAAGTGAAATGGTGAAAAGGAAGATAGTAGAAGCAAGTCGTTGTAAAGAGACTTTGATCTTGAAAACCATGATTGTTCTAGTCATGAAAAAATTGTTTCAACGTTTTTAGAGACGTCTGAGTTTTTATAATTTTGAAAGAAAAAACAACTGAAGTTAAAATGAAGGCTTTACATTCTGGTAAAATAATTGGAATATTATATATATATATATATATATATATATATATATATATATATATATATATATATATATATATATATATACATCATACATTCTATATACATCTCCTACTTTATATCTATCATTTGTTAAAAATGCAGAAAACTTGGTACTTGATGTGCTACCTTTTAATGTGGAAATGAATAACTCTGACTTGATTTAGGCTCAAGAAGCCTCATTGTTTTTAAGTGATTTAGCTGGTTCTGTTTGAATGATTAAGTTAACGGCGACTAAAATCGACTGATCTCCTTAGCTGAATATTAATTGACTGAGAATGACTCTGATTAAGTAATTGACTTGACCGACTATGAATCCCTGACTGAGATTCCTAATTGCATTAGCTACTTACTAACTAAATTGACAATCGACTGAATTGAATGACTACATGAACTTGACAATTGAAAACTGAACTGAACTGAATTATGATCTCCTCAGAGTCCTCTTAAATAAAAATCTTCGTCTACTCCAAAGGACTTTGAAGAAAGTTAAATCGTGGAGCAGGGGACATGTCAAAATCAATTAGGAAAGGGGAGATTTTCTCGTTAGAACTTCATGAGATTGATTCGTGTGGAATGGCAGGTATGGTGAACGATCTCATTTTTTGGCATGTGCTTAATTTATAACATTGTAATTGCTATTGTGTGGAAAAAAATTTCTCGTACTTGAAATTAACTGGGATTTATGGAAAACCCAGTTGTAAAAATTGTCTATGCGTAACGGTTACAAAGGATGAGTGAAAATTTTTAATCCGACAGACTCTCAAGCCATAAGTATATATCGTTAGTTTTAATATACTTCAAAAATAAATCTCTAATACTTCTAATCATCAAAGTTCATTGAAAGAAGTCAAGAGGAGATAGTAAGCCTGCACTTTACACAAAATTACTTTTCTATATATCTTGCGTTTTCTATAGACGCGCCAATCTAGCTAGACAAAGAGAACTAATATATCAGATAATACGTTTGAAGTCTTATAAGTAAACCAAACATTTCTAATGCAGGAACTGGCAATAAGTGGACTGTTCGGCCTTACCGAACACAAAGGAGGTGCGGTTCGCACCGCGAAAGACAAACTCATCGAGTCAGGGAAAGTAATTTTACAATTTCTAATTTCTCGACAGCAGGGATCTCCCGTGACCATCATGTCCTTCGTTACCTTGCATCTTCTATTGTAGTCACACCGGACTACCAATTCCAAGGCTCATCATGCTCGATGCTCAATTTTAAGGCTCGATAAATGACTTTATCTCAACTTTTTTACGACATCCATAAATCCAAGTCATATTTCGAGGGGACACATCCTGGGACCGTTAGAAAGTGCAAACTACGTTCTGGAACTGACCTCGCTCACATATGGACAACTAACTTCCCTAAACCATAGAATCCAGCTATACAAGATCAACGCACAAGGAAAACGACAGTTCCTCTGCTGCCAACGCACACATCAATAAAATACAAATCATACAAAACAAATTCCTTAGAATCATTCTCAATAAACAGAGGGACACAGCCGTAGCACAGCTCCATCAATTAGCCAACATCCCCACGATCAAGCAGTATATTCAAAACTCACTACCCGGGGCCTACAACAACAACAACCATTAGAACCCCCTCATCAGGGAAACAGGCAACTATCAAGTCGAAAACATACCACTCAAAGTCAAGGTCAAATTACCTAAACACGCATTAATCTAACGAACCAAAACTTTCAGATTCAAACTGTATTAAGGAATCTGCAGGTTATTTGAAACTTTTCCTGCAAGCCTAACCTCACCTCATCATGCAAACAAATATCCACACACTAATAATATCAATCTTCATGCAGGTTAAAGGGCACTCCAGGCCCAGGGTACTGCAGACGAGACATTCTAATTAAAACAAAAACGACAGTTAATGTTTTGGCAATCGCATAGCAACCCATCGACAGGTCAAGGTTCGACTATCAAACTCACTCAAATTTTATCAAGCTTTCTCTTACGACAACTTATATTTCTCAATCCTACCAATCTAACCTTAAAACAACTCTATCTTGAATCAGCTGACTTTACATTAACGTTGAAAGACAGCAAACTACCGATCTGCTCAACGCTACTTATACGTCGAGGTCAGATCGGCACGCTACATGGACTATTTCAGCAACAAATGTCAACTGAGAGCCTCAGAAGCCAGGAAAATGCAGGAAGAGGCAAATCGACAATGCATTAGAAGCAACATATATAAACTGGAAAAACTGGATATCCATTCAATAAATTGGAAGAAATATTCTTTAAAATTTGACCAAAAGATTGACATGAATAGAAAACAACAACAAAAATTTCGTTTCATCCAATATATCATAGCCTATTAAATTCCAAATTCGCATATAATACCAATATAGAAAATATTGAAACCACCGAATCCGATAACTATACACATAGCAGAGGTGGATACATAAAAAATTTGGAACATAACTGTGTTATTCACTATAAAAATTCTAATGTCAGTTGATCTGAATCCTATCTTTCTATTAGTATAATCACTTCTTGATTTATATCTAGCAAATAATAGATAAACTGGAAATAATGATAAACTAAGAATAAGCTACTATTTCAATGTTATACGTATAAATATCAAACTAAAGTTTATATACTGCTATACTATGTACAAATAGTGAAGAGAATATAGATGTATTGCACATGTTGCAATGTATCACGAAAATAGCGTCATGCAAAAATATGCACACAAAATAAGCAGTAATGTTGAAGCTCTGCTTAGAGATAGCAAAATTTTCCGATTAGAGCCACTCTGATGCAATCGAAACAGAATTTCACATAACATCTTGACGCATTTAATAATTAGCATTGAAATTTCTTTATATTAAGAGGTCAGAACAGTTTGAAATTTTCAAAAAATCGATTTTTTGTTTTGGTTTAAATAGTAGTTTGATGAAATAGAAGTCTTAGAAATAAAATGCAAAAAATCCTAGCCATTAAAACGACTTATTCTGGGGTATAATAGTAAATCTGCCACGGATACAGAATAATTGAATTTGTATCACTGTTTACAACTTTAAGCAGTATTATATAAGTGTAAATTGTGTGATTCAGATATTATTTTTGGTGAATCGAATATTAGGGGATTCAATTTAGTTGTGAATTGTAAGAACTGTGAGCCGCAATATATAAGTAAAAAAAGTAAGTAAAGGATACACACGAAAAATGACGTTCTGAAACTTTAATTTAAACACGTTTTTCTCGAAACTAGGTTTTTAGAAACGGTGTGCAAGATATCTCGGAATCTAACCAACCGATTACTGTGAAACTTGGTATATATCTTTAGTGTAACATTTACTAAGGATTGACGATCGAACATTTTTTAATTTTTCGAAAAATATAAACAAAAAACGTAGAAATTTTTTGCATAAATTCGATACATCAAAAACAAATAGCTACCAATTTCATAATTTTCACAAAAATGAAAACGTTGGATCGTGACTCCCTAGAGAATATTGTTTACTTCTGAAATTTTTTTGCCTTTTTGTTGCAGCTAATCCTGTTTGGCTGGAATCATGCACACCGATAGGCAATGTAAAAAAGTTATGTAAAAGTTATGTAAAAGGAGCCCTCTTTTTTTCTTTTTTAATGTTGCTTATAGTTCATAATGTGTTAAAATAAACCACAAAAGCTCATGTGTACTTTTTTTTTACTAGCCCTTCAAAGTATTTTTAGACCCGTCAAACTGTCCTGCCCCCTTAAGGATGAAAACGATTCGATTCGGTTTTTTATTATTTCACATGATGCCATTCACTAACGTGTGAATAAGTAACTCGATCTTGATTTGTTGATAGATAGATTTATTACTCTATACAAGAAATTACTTCTACTTGATTCAGACATTCTATGTGAGTAACTAATCTAAAGACGGCTGAGTCCAATTGATTTGCCTAGAATATTGACTGACTGATAGTCTAATGACTCTGATTGACTGGCCAATATGAGGCTGGTCGAAGACTGAATCTCATTGAGTTGCTGATTGTATGACAAACTATCATAAATTCTTATAAGGAGAACTTGCCTGTCCTTCCAAAAGACTCCGAAGAAAAGCAATTAAAAGGAGCAGGGATATGTTAAGACCAATGATGTACAAGGGAGGATTCTAAAATTTCTAGTCTCTCTTATTTCAGAAGAATTCGTTATTCTCGATTTCTAGAAGACATTTCGATTTCTCGTATTATATTTTGTGGGGAATTTTTTGCAAAGAAACTTTATTATACCTTTTGCAGTCAAATTGACAAGGTTTATTTGTACGTATTTCAACGACATTTTAAAATTTTTTGGGGCAAAAAAAGTTAAAATTAGTGGCACTGCATACTCTCAAACATAATCGCTTTTAAAAAAGGTCTCACGGTGTCCATAATTCCGGCCATTCTGCTTGTCGAAAATAAAAAAACGTTTCTTAATTAGTATGAGTTTGGCTATAGTAGGTACCAAAACAAAAGATAAAAGTCGGTAATTAAAAAATTGGTGATACTTTGAAGTTCAATTATCGATTTTTGCATGTTTTTGTTAAACTTTGGAAGCCTAAAAAAAATATAAAAAATAAAATTTTTTGGTTGATTCTAGTAGGGGCTATAGTCATACATGTACTAAATGCGTACTTAAAATTTTGAGTCAATTGGTCAAATACATTTTGAGATATCATGGACCGTTCTGAAAAATATAGTTTCCAGAAAAATGCCTTTAAAATTTAGTATTGCGGTAACAATGACGTCGCGTTCTTCAAACAACCATAACTTTAATTTTAGGACATGTATGGTTACAGCGATTTATTTTTGAAACTATTTCCTTTAAGAATATGCAAAAGAAAAAAATCGATTTTTTTTCAAAAGTTCACACTAGAATACCCCCTTAAACTTGTTTGTTCTAGCGAAGAACGATTTAGTATTAGAACAATGAATGATCATACAACTCATACAAGAACCCATCACCGATTAGGAAGAGACGAAGCAGCTATTGATCAATTCTGTAAATCCATTTCTTTTTACAAACTATTTAAAGAAGAATTAAATATGACAGCATCGTGATCGACAGCATCGATGAAAAGAGTTACTATGCGTTCTATGTACTATACTGATATTCTGTAATCAAAAAGTATCGGGACTGGCTCATTTGAGGCCCGCTTATTGTATAAAGCTTTTTTATTGATAGCGCATTTATTGACATCTGTAGAAAATTTCACGTCGTAACCTTTGTTTGTTTACAAATACTCATACTCTTTTATGATTGAAAGAAAATACTTCTGGCGATTTTTGACATGACGAAATTTGCCGAAATTTACGAATCTATGTAAAATTTTATCTCCGAAATGGAATTTCATGCACAGTAAACGTTGTCGAAATGTTTTGGAGATGAATGCATGTCAAGACTAAGAATTTTTGCTTGATAGAAAATGTTGAAAGAAGGCAAAGAATGCGTTAAAAATGAGGATTGCTTTGGAAGAGCTTCCACTTCGACAAATGAATAATAAAATCAAGACTTCAGTGCTCAGAGATCGACAATTAACAATTTGAAACATTTCAACGTATTAATCGAGACATTTCAACGTAGTATTGAAGTATTACTTGGTTCATGCCAATCTATTTTTCATGACAATTGACATGTGATATCTCGTCTTGTTCCAAAAAACACTGAATGCTTTTCAAAAGCGTTGCAATTGTGTTGCTAAAGAAATGCTTTTTCAAGACAATTGGATTATGGAACGCATTATTATTGATGATAAAACGTGAATCAACGCTTGCGACACCGAAACAACACAACAATCAAGCGAATGGCTTCGTGAATCTTAAGGGCCTTGCAGTATAAATACACTGCTCACAAAAATTAGGGAATATTTCAAAATGAATATGAAGCGATAAAAAAAGAAGCATTTGATTTTTTTTTTTTAAACAAGGTCTTTCTTTCTTTCTTTCTGGCCTTCTTTTTTTTTATCGCTTGAAATATCCTCTAATTTTTGTGAACAGTATATTTACATGCATACATGACCATATTATACTATGTACTTCGGAACGAGACGAAATATGATGCAACTATTCGCGTAACGAGTTAGTATTAGCCCAAATAACAACCAAACCAGCGATAAGGCACTCAAAAATTACATCTAAAATATAAAAGATCGTCCTGGCTAAATGCATACTATATATAAATATATGTTGCGGAATTTACGAACAATAAATATACAGAAACGAGTGTTGCTGTCGATTGCTGTCCCATTACACTTTGGTCAGCAATCTAGACGAATAAGCCATAAATAACCTACGGCATATTGTTCGATTGTTATCCAAATGTATAATTGAAGGATTGTTACAACTGACGAATGGCAAGACCAGTTAGAACGAAGTTCAAGAATTATGTGTCCTAGCACGACAATGTTGTAGTAAGAAACACAACATATTCAAGACAAGAATGACGGTGCTATACCTAAGTGACTGATAAAGAACACAACTGCGTTCATAGCTGGCATGACAAGGCTATAGCAAAAATAGTTCACAAAGAGTCAACAACGACTAGCCGTGGATGCAACAAGTATCATGCGTGACTATCCAAGAAGAAGATGATGATTTCTTGGATTTTAGGCTATTTGACAAAACTAATTATTAGAGGATACGACAATAGCAATATCCAAGATAACTTATTGTTAGAAAATACAAAAACAAAGTTTGCGGGATCCTCGACGACTTCGATTCAGTCCTCAGTCTCGAAAGTTAAGTGCAACTCTGTCATCGCTACAATCAATTCCGAATACTACACTCTTATTGTTAGTGGTTACATGCATCGGCATTATTTACCACTCGTGTAAGGCCTTGGATTAGACCTTCTTCCAAGAACTGTCTCTTCAGTAGCTTTATGGTAGGTTTTGGCAATTCTTATATTATGTTGAAAATAAATTGCACGAAAAATAAATAACTGCGAAATAACGTAATATATTTTTATAGCCGCATTTTGATGAATTGCTTCAACAATCAAAAAATTTCTGGATTTTCAAACATTCATTTTGAAATAGTACGGAATATATAGTATATTGAAAAAAATAAATAATTTATACAGAATGATTTGTAATCGGCAGGAGAAACTAAGTCAGGATTGTTCTATGAATAAAAATAAGAGAAAAATCAGGAATTTCTTTGGAGGCATAATTCTCAAGAAAAATGCATTTAAAAACTATTTTTATATTATTATAACTGCTTTTGTACGATGTTTTCCTATGTGTGAAAGAAAAATGCATGAAATGTTACATTATGTCTGTTTAGCATCTATAATGAGAACGTCAACATTCATAGCAAATGATATTTTTAATGAAAACTTACAAAAATGCTTGAGGTATTGTTTCTGTGTACTTTGATGTTCCATGAACATTTTCCTATCTTGTGACATTTGTACAATTACAATGTTGATTCATATGCACCAAATAATAATATTAAATTACTTTCTCTTACTTATAAATAATTCTTGTCTCCAAAGAATTACGATATATCATATAATATAGAAGTAAATATATCAATAAGGAACCAATTGAAAATCCAGTAAATTTTGCTTTTTTACACCCAAATTTTATATATCCATCTCGTTATATGCATACACAATAGGCACAAATTTTATATTCTAAACATTTCTTTAAACAATTTCATCATCATCAAAATCAGTTCATTCAATATTCACATAGTTGATGTGTTGTACAATTGAACCGTTTATTTTGAAAGTGACATAAGTCACTTTGTTTTTAAATCGACGTGTTTGCATTTTGATGCCTAGAAAAACTGATGCTAACTTTCGAAAAAATTTACTTGTATTTATTATTTCGGATACTAATCGCCATTTTTCACTGTTGTAAAGTGACTTATGTCATGCCACTTTCAAAATGAACGCCTCAATTATTTATTAATCTCTTTGTTCTCACTCTTAAGAAATATATGTAAAGTACAAAAAAGTTCGTAATTATATTAAATAAAAAGTTCTAATAAAAATACATTATCTTTCAGTTTTTTACAGTTATTTACAGTTTTTTGCTTATGTTTACCTACTCTATTTATATATTATAAATTATTTTATTTTTGTAAGAGTTTAAAGAAAACTGTTCGTTATTCAATATAATCTACGAAAAAACAAATTCTTCCAAGAGCTAACAATGTTGTAATTAGAAAATATTATACAGCAGAAAATTCAAAACAATCCACAGTTACGACCTCAAACTTATTCTCTTTAATATGTATACAACAGACATTTTAACATTTCTTTTAAATTCCTTTAAAAAGAACGAGAATGTATTATAAGATATAAAAATAAAGTGATATTATTGAACTGAAAGTATTGACAAAAATCGACATATTTTTAACACAATTCAATAGAGATAAAAATAGGCGATAATATCAGTAGAGATAGAGAAAATGGACATAAAGAAAAAAACGAATTCTGAAGTAGATAAGTTTAATTACTCATTGATTATGATTAGGAAATAGATGAAATGCATGTTTCTTTATCTTTTAAACGCTGTTTGTTTGAAATCTATTTTGTTATATAAAAAGAACTATAAAAAATTAACGCGTGTTAAATTTCTTAATAAAACACTTATTAAAAACACTATTGGGTCATATTCAATTGAAGATATAAATTCAGTACATACATCGTCAGTATTAAGTTAGGTTGACAATCCACCCTAACTTCTACAATTAAGTTTATATACCTCATTAAACAATATTTTCCAAATAATACATTATTATACAGAAGCGTTCTTTAATTTTTAAGATCCCTTTTTCTCTCCATTTTAAACATCTCAAACACATTCAGTTTCTTCTCTATTCTTAATAAACATCTCCTACCAACAAATATTCAAACGATTCCTCCGACGAGTAATAATTTCATTCTTGCTTAATTCATCTGCGATTTTCGATTCTTGAAAATTCTCATTACTTATCATTCCACAACTTCCTTTATTTTTCTCGTATCTTCGTTTATGAAGAATTCCAGATTTTCACTAGATCTTTTAAGACTCTTCTCGGAAAAGCATTTAATTTTACGAATAAAATATGACTAACACACTGCTATACAGTTTAGTTTAATTGTAGTTCTGTTGAAATTAGTCTGCTTATTCTATTCATAGAATTAGTTTTTAGTGTAAGTGTTCCTTTTAATATTTATATACAGCGTTTCCTTTATTTCGCAATAAGATATTGAATTTATTAAAAAAAATGTTTTTATAAAAATTGTTTGGTATAAAGGAGTGCATCATATGGTGAAAATTAATTTTTTGAGTGGGAGAAATTTCAAAATCAACTTTATTTTTTTAAATAAAATCATATAATTTTTAATGTATTAATCGATTTATCTAGACAACCTATCTGTCTATATATGTATCTGCCTATATATGTATACATATGCATACATATGTTGTGGGGGTGTATGATGGGAGATGGTGTTGGCTCATTGCATAAAATTAAAGGGATTATAGATCAATATATGTATAAAGACATTTTAAAAGAACATTTGCCAAATTGTATGCAAGATATGCCCTTCACTGTAGAAGAAATCATTTTTCAACATGATCCGGGCTCGAAACATACAGCGAAAAGCGTAACTAATTAGCTGACTGCTCAGGCATTTTCGATCTTAAATTGACCTGCACGAAGCCCCGACCTAAACCCCATCGAGAATCTATGGGGTATATTGAAAAAAAAAAAATTCTAGACGCATACAAATCTCCTCCCAGCTCAATAGTTGAACTACATGCTCGTGTTATAGAACAGTGGAATCAAATGCCACCTGAATTCTGCTCAAGACTGTTTGAAAGTGTGCCAAGGCTTATTAGAGCTATTATCTAAGCAAAGGGCTTATGGCAAAATATTAAGGTATGATAAAGCTTGTAAATCTGACTATGAAAAAATTCTGGTGCAAAATTGATTCTACGTTTTTTAATTTTTTCAGCCAGGAAGAAACCTAATCTTAAAAGTTAAAAAATAGCTTCAGTTTCCTAAAACTATAAAGAATCAGATAGTCAAGTTTATTTTCATGTTTTTATGCTTTATTTAACAATAAAAAATATTTTTCTCAAAAATTTTTATTATTGACTCAATTTTGCACTCCACTGTGTATGTGTATATATATATATATATATATATATATATATATATATATATATATATATATATATATATATATATATATATATATNGTGTATGTGTATATATATATATATATATATATATATATATATATATATATATATATATATATATGTATATGTATATGTATATGTATATGTATATGTATATTTATGTACTAAAATAAATTTAAATAAACTTTTTCCTCTAGACGTACACATTTACATAATTAATATATATACTTTCTATTAATACATGTACTTTTTACAGCTACAAATCGTTTTTTTAGTAAAAATCAGTTTTTTAAACTTATTAACAGAATTTACAGATCCTTCGTAAGATTTTCGTTCAAAAATGGCCGATCAGTACAATGTTAAATTTTTAGATATAATGAAAATTATATTCAAAGATTGTCACAAATCATCTTTGAACAGTAAATTTTAGATATTGTAGTTTCTATGCAGTAACTGTATTTAACTGTATCTGTCCTAAAACTAAAGAAGGATAGCTTGATCGACGATGAAAAAATGAATTACATTATACAGAAATTACATTAAAATATGTCAATTTTTCCAGTGAAACGAAACTAAACAAATCATAGAGATTGTATATATATAGAAAGAATAATCGGTTCGTTAACATAACTAAAAATGATTTAACAAAATATTCATTTGCATTTGCAATCCCAAATCACGAGAAATGTCACTGAAAAACTGCTTTTCATTTTCATTTATCCTTTAAATTTCGCTATCCTTTAGATATTCTTGAGTATCAAACATTCAAGATTTAGATTTTAAATCTTATTAAAAATAATAATAATAAATGGGTAATCTTTTTGAAACTACTTTACAAGGTAAATTTTGCAATTGGGTAATCAAAAACAAAATTTGAAACTTTGCACAAATGAATTAGTTCACACGATGTTAATAAATGGAACAATCTATTTTTCTTTTTTTGCTAAAAAACATTTTTAGGAACAAAAATAACTCTTCAAAAAGGAGGTCTCGTTAACATTACGTGAACAATTACATTTGTGCAAAATATCAAATTTTTTCTCCCAAATAGTATATCATATCTCTACCGTATCTGTATCTAGAATATTTGTATTAATCAAAATTGTCAATATAGGCTTGGATAAAGTTTGAATTGGATTTAAATGCTGCCTTAGAGGTAAGAGTCTCTAGCTTATACTGATAGCTTTAACAGAATATAAAATATTTTTGTACAAGATCGCGGTTAATATGCGTATTAAAAAATAACACAATTACAATTTATATTAAACTCATTATATTATCGTCACTCGAAATTGGAAACACCTGAGAAATGTTAAAAAAGACTGCTTTTAATGCAATTGCTATTTACAATCGAATTTTCTGCTTGTTCTTTATATTTTGTGTATGTGCATTACTGTATGAATAGACAAAATTTATCTTATGATTAATGACAAAACGATTGTATTCTTTTTTGTATAAATTTTATCATTTAATCTAACCTAATCCAAATCTACATTAATAGTTTTAATTAACACAAATATTACATATTCCAAACATTAGAGATACGATATAGGATGACAAAAATATTTTTGCGAATATTTCAGGAACTAAAGTATTGCGAGTATTTCAGGAACTAAGACCTGAGCGGTGGTAACATGTAGGGAAAAATTATTCAGAATGTTGACTTTGACAACATATTTCAAGGTTGTCAAAATCCGTGAAGTCGTTCACTTTGCAAATATTAAACAGCTTTATAAAATCACTCGATTTTTTTTAAAATTGAAAACTGAAATTAGTCAAAAGTTGGTTATCATATTACTAACTTGCTCAAATCATATTTTTCAATCTGCTCCCAGTTAAGCGAGTTTATCCTTTCTTTTTAAATTACATTCCTTTCCTTCGAAAATATAAAATTGCATACAATGTATATGATATAAAAAAATGTATAAAATATCTAAAGTATTTTCTACAACATTTGAGACGCAAAACAATTTCTTACTGAGAATAATATAACATTTTTTCAATTATATTTTCAAAAATATAAATTTGCATAAAAATCCGCAGTCTAGTTATTACATTATCATTACAAAATCTAACTCGTAGAAAAAATCATATGACATTTTACTACGATTATTCACGATTAGAAATGGATGCGTTAAATCAACAAGCTACCAAATCTAAAGTGTGTCAGTAAATCAAATTAGTTATGAATTTGCAAAATATATAGAAATTATTTAGCCAAACACATCATAAGATATTAGGTATATGAAGTGAAAAATTATAAAAATGAACATAAACTGCATTTAGAAAATATTTCTGATTTTTATAAATTTATTCGGCTTTACGTAATTGCCATGAAAGATAATATAATATTACGAACGAAATTCAATCTCTTTGAACTTATCCCAATATAATGACTCGAAATTTTTTTCTTATATCATTCCTTAGAATCATTATTTCCTTCCATCCCAAACTTAATCTAATTTAGCTAATTTGGCTTCTTAAAGGCATTATCTGATAATAAATATCAAGACGGAGATTATATCTATTATTACCTGCACGTCACCAATTCGATGAACCAACCAGTTTGCAAGATCGAAATGGTGTTTCTTCACAACAATAAAATTCTTTCTATCTACGCAACGAAAACTATTAAAGTAACAATAGAAATCTAGAATTATATTGTGACAATGAATTTATGTCCTTCACGGACTAAATTCTCTAACCTAAATACTCCAAATATCGTATACGAAGAAAACACACGAAAAACATCGTTTAGAGAGAAAAGCGAATCTCATCTTCAATTTCACTGCAAGGGACGTACTATATATGTAATATATAATCTATTCGTAACAGAAGTCACATATGAAATTAATAAACGATTGTAAACTAGCAACTTACTAGATTACACACATAAATATTTTGGATAACAACTGTTGCAACAAAAATCGAATCAGTTAAAATCATCAGCTAAAATCACGAACATCGCTCTTACAAAATTTAAATATGTAAGGCACCTATTCTTGGATCAGAAAATATAACAAACAAAGCTGAATGCCATTTTAAAAAGCTAGAAATGAAGAAAATGCCAAGATCTGATGAAATTACCAATGAATTCTAGACGATGAAGGGATGTTTATTGGGTTTCATAAACCACGCATTGGAAAAGAGCGAAATTTCAGCACGCTGGAAGACTATAAGACCCGTTACACATTATCGATCAGTCGCCGATGACCAGATCGTCAACGATCACTAAAATCAAGGAGAATATATGTAATCTTGATCGCAGCGACTGGCGAGTCGACCACGAAAACGCGAATAACTTGTGGGTGATCGCTGGTCACCGTGATGAATAAAATGTATTAAATCAAATGGGAGCGATAGGTAATTTTCTGACAGACATAACGGAAATAAACACGATGGGAAAAGAATAAGAGAGTTAAAGGAATACATACATTTTGAGTACTTTCCACACAATCTGTAATAGTTTCATGAGAATAAAACAACACTTTTGTTTGTAATTTTCCAAAGTGAAACTAAATATTATCTGGAATCTCAAAAATTAATAGACTGGAATCTATGGAGAAATTATTTGATGTAATAATAAAAACGATCTTATTGTAGTACAAATATCTAAAACCTAAATTATTCTAAGATATTAGGAAAAACCCAAACAAAATTATATTGCCCAAAAGCACACTCGAATAGAAAATGGAAATAAGAAAAGCAAAAATAAAAATAAATATAATGAATATTAAGAGTATTAATAATAGAATACTATAATGTTGGAATTGTATAGATGAAGAAACAAAGATGTTGAGAAAGATGTTGGATATTAAACAATTCGGACAACTGAATTACTCAATTAAAAGTAGAATTAGTATAGCTATGAAAATAATAATTCTTTTCAAGCAACAGAGTATAGACAAATACAACAAGAAATCTTAGAGAAAACATGTAATAAACTAAGAGAAGAGAACAGAAGATGAATAACAAGATCAATATATGTGTAACGAAATATAAAAAAATATTAAGAAGAAAACATTATTAAAAGAAGCAAAATATCTGAACTTGAACATACTATTTATAAATAGAGTTACTGCTGACAAATTAGAACAAAGTTATTATGTATGTAGTGGGATAAACGATAAAATAAATGACTCATGTCCAAGGTATATAATATATATAATATGGAGAAACTAAATAGAAAATGAAATGCACATACATACTAATATAATATAAGCAAATGTCCATTTACACAGAAATCAAACCAAACGGAGGACACAGAATTAATGATACCGAAAAACAAAAATAGACAATAGTAAATATCATAAAAAAATAACGTAAAACTCAAAATCTTCTGCATAAAATAATAATAAAATAATTAAGAAAATTACAGACAAAGCTAAGAAATTGTACAACAAGAAGTATTTGTACAAATAACTTATGTAATAATATTGGTGCAAACAACGACAAAGGAAAGATAAAGGAATAGATGAAAAATCTAAATGAGACTGAGATAAGATAATATAAAAAAAGTATAACACAATAATATAAATATAAATTAAAAACAATTTTAAAAAAACAAATTTAAACAATTAAAGTATGTCTGGAAATATAGATGCGCGCCTCATTGCAATAAATAATAATAATACTAATAAATTATATACAATTACCCCATTCCTATTTGTACATACTTTAAAAAGAAATTTTTCTTAAGCATATTTTTTATTTATATTTGTCGATAGGAAAAGAATATAAGTATTCATAGAAATCATTTTTTTAGTTGTATTTGTACTTGTATATAAATGAAAAACGTATTTTTAATAAAATTTTAATAGAATTCGATGAATTAATATTTTGTTGGTAATCTTTGTGTCTGAAAATGTTATGAAAATTATACAATCGCCACTCCTGAATTATGTGAGCTTGTATGCTTTGGAATCATTGTATGATAAAAAATTAAACTACCAAAAATTTGCAAGCAGTTTGCGCTGACGTATTAATTTTTTTTTTAATATTTATGCATTTACATTTATTTATAATTTCATCGATAATGTGCAAATTTCTGCAGAAGAACATCCCCATCTCTATATTTTTTTGTATACTGAAAATCTGTTATTTGATTTATGCATATTTGTTTACTATCGAATTGAAAGATATTACTCTTAATATTACTCTTGCAAAAAAATATACATTTCAGAATACATATATATATATTTTTTTTTACGTATTTATTTGCAAGTGGCAAATATTTTTGTCTATTCGATTCATTAATAGAACCACTTTCTGGTGACACTTCCACTGTATCCATATTTTCGTCAAAACTGTTTCATTGCTAATTTTTGGTATTTAATTTTCTAATTTTGATGCAATATTCACATCTGAATTAACCTTTCTTTCTTTTTAAATTCTTCGTTTGTCATGATTAATTATTAAGTTTACGCAGAGATTTCGTTTCATTTTCTTATCTACTTTCAATTTTATAATTTTTTATAATATACTGATTAGTCTTTTTAACAATGTAACTAATTTCCAACTTTATGATTTATAATTAGTTTTCATAACAATTGACGTTCGTTTATTTTTTTTATCCACTGTTTAATAAACTGAAAGTTTTCATTCAAATAATCATCGATTGTTTTTTATTTCGTGCAGAATAAATAATAAATCCCCTATAAATATTCATATTATTGTTTATATGTTGACTGTATGAATAAGAGATAGTTTCTATGAATAGTTATATTCTTTTTTATTTCTTGTATTTCTAAACAATAAAAAATAAACTTGTTTTGTAATAAACAGATATAACATAGTGTAATAATGAATTTTAATAAATATAAATAAAACATATCTTAATAAGAAAGGTATTTTGGGGGGCGGAGGAGTAGCTGTATACATATACTAAATTTTACTAATTTTTAGTGAAAATTAGTAAATATAATTTTTAGTAAGGTCTATAAATTGTAAAATGATATAATGGGCGAAATATTAGATAATGATTAGGGATGTGCGGCGGAAGTATCCGACATTTCGCGTCGGGTCAGGTAATTTTCTAGGATCGGGTCCCGAAAGTTTGTGATATCTATAATACTGGAGTACCTGAATATTACACTGGTCAGAGTGATAATTTTTCAATCGGATTTTACATTCTTTCAAATTTATAAATATTTTTGTATTCTTTAAAAATCCACAAGCAAAGAAAATAGTTAATAATATTATATGAAAACTATTTTATTTTAAATTACTGTGAAAAAAACATAATTGTTCAATTTTTTGGAATATTAATTTTGTTCGCGTGGCTGTTACAACGTTGCCAGTATCTGACAATAAGCCTTCTTTTATTTGGGTTTCCTTAGTCGGTCGAAAGCCGAGAGTCGCCAAGAGCACTTGACATTGTCGTCGCAGTAATCCATGCATCTTTTTCTTTTAAGTTAATTTAGTATACATTGTATACGCGAGTTTCCTGTGAGTTTTATTTTCTATTTATTTCCGAACTCTTCGTCGAAAACCACTCAAGACTGCTCGTGTTTACTGACGATGTTATTCCGCATAAATAAAGAAACGCTAACTTATTTTTAGAAAACATACTTTCCCGAAAAAGTAATAATTTACACTTTACAATCAATCGAAAATCATTATTCAAGTATTTATTTAATAGAATCGCATACAAGCTATATTAATAATGCCGTTGAATAAATGCGGACTGAATACTCTTACTATGCCTGCTTTTTTTTATCATTGACAATGACAGCAATATTGTAAATTCAATTGAAACCAATAAAGATTAAAGAAAGAATAAGTGTAAAATCCGATTGAAAAACCCCCGCGACTCGCGACGTAATATTCGAATATTATAGATTTTAGAGTTTCCGAGTCGATCTAAACACTACCCGACTTCGATGTCGCACACCGCATAATGATGCAGTGCATATAAAGATCTAAATGTACATGTATTATACATAATACCAATGTAAGAGCTAACAGAATTGAAACTTTTGATGATCAAATGCGTTATCTGTGATCAACAGCTTGAAATCATTTTTTAAGAGAATGACTGATCTGCTATCAATGGCTGTTTTGAGAATTTTGTTTTCACGATGAATACAACACGGTACAAAAATATAGAAATTCAATCTTTAATTTCAAGGTCAAACTCAAGATCAATTTTATCTTTCTCTACTTTTCTTAATCTCCATCAATTCAAAGGTATAGAATCATGCTGCGATAGTTTATTTTATAGATTAGCGGAAAAAAATATTCATCAATTATTTTAAGCGACGATAACTTTAAAAAATACTATTTTGAAAACTGCTCACATCGAAATATTCAAAATATACAAGAATTCATTTTTCAAAAGATCTATATTTTATCACTAATTAATAACTCAATATAAAATAAACCAATAACGTAATAGATACAGAAAGTGGAAAAAATAATATTTTTAATAATATTTAATGGAATAACTGCTTAAATTAGTGACAATTTGTTCTGGAATTGACAAAACTAGATTCTTTATTTATATTTGTTTGATTAATTTTATACCACTTTTTCATCAATATGTTGCCCAATTCATTTTTGTTTGAAATTTTGTATTTTTAAATTCTAATCATTAGACTGCGGATTTTTATGTATTTTTAAATTTTCACTAATATTATTGAAGAAATGGAACGTAGATAAAGAATTGTTTCTTGTAGATATTATTATAATTAATACAGCTATTTGGATTATTTTATATATTATGTATATTGTATGCATTTCTTGTGATCTTCCATAAATTTTCCATAAATACATAAAAATTTTTAGTCTACATAAATGTTCTATTGATGATATTTTGACTAAGTATGGCATACTCTACAATATTTACTCTTTATAAATGTTCTATTGATGATGTTTTGACTAAGTATGGGATACTCTGCAATAATTACTCTTTAGCTAACAAGATTTATGTTTTGGATTATTGTCTCTTGGAATGTAATAACGATCGAAAGTATCAAATTTTTCAACACTGCGTTCTAAATTTATTTTTTAAATGTTCGAATATATGTATTTATTCATGATGTTCCTTATTATATGCAAGTTCCTCATCCTTTATCATGTCCATATTAAAATATTATCTCTACAATGTTTTATTGAATAATCTTGAATTTCTTCTTTTTCTTCCTGTTTTTTTTTTTTT